>NC_057395.1:14036803-14336803 GCF_019320065.1 Cervus canadensis | reverse complement strand
TGCATTTCCAGAGTTCTCTCGTGGCTAAATGGACAAATGTTACCAGAAATTGGCAACTCTGAATATAAAGATACTCATGAGCCATCAGCAATCAGCTTTATAATCTTAGTACTTTTTCCAGTGCTAGAAATACTGAGTGACAGGCACAGTGATAAGGATTTTACATTAAATAATTTGTTATCTAGGGAAAAAAAATCTGTAAGCTGGGTGCTATTAATAGTCACATTTTATAAATTAAAAAACTGAAGCTCAGAAACATAAGGCATTTTCTCCAAGATTTCACGACTGATCTGAGGCAGATCCTGCCTCTTAATCTCTACATCACACAACCGTATCCTACTCCCTATCAAGCCCTCCTCTGTGATCAGTAATTTGTTGTTGTTATTCAAGTCATGTCTGACTCTTTGTGACCCCATGGCCTGCAGCATGCCAGGATCCCTCTGTCCTCCACTATCTCCCAGAGTTTGCTCAAATTCAAGTCCATTAAGTCAGTGATGCTCTCTAACTACTTCATCTTCTGTTGCCCTCTTCTCCTTTGGTTGACTTTCAATCCCTCCCAGCATCAGGGTGTTTTCTAATGAGTCAGCTCTTCACATCAGGTGGTCAAAGTATTGGAGCTTCAGCATCAGCATCAGTCCTTCCAGTGAATATTCAGGGTTGATTTCCTTTAGGATGGACTGGTTGGATCTCCTTGCAGTCCAAGGGACTCTCAAGAGTCTTCTCCAACACCATAGCTCAAAAGCATCAATTCTTCAGCACTCGGTCTTCTTTATGATTCAACTTTCACATCGGTACATGACCACTGGAAAAACCATAGCTTTGACTATACAGAACTTTGTCAGCAAAGTGGTGTCTCTGCTTTTTAATATGCTGTCCAGGTTAATCACAGCTTTCCTTGCAAGAACCAAGCATCTTTTAATTTCAGGGACTTCTCTGGTGGTCCAGTGGTTAAGACTCCACACTCCCAACACAGGGGATGCTGGTTCGATCCCTAATCAGAAAACTGAGATCCCACTTGCTGCGATCAGTGACAGACATACAAAGATAGCTGGCTAGCGCTTGGATCACATCACTGGCTATGAAAGAGGGTGCAGTGCCCCAGGTTACCCAAGAAGAGAACTGTAACCGACAGGTAACAAACTTTTTTTTTCTTTTCTGGAAGTAAGGCAGATGTGAATATTACCTTAAAGAAGCTACTGCGTGATTGGGAGACTAAAATGTAAAGGTCCCAGTATAAGGTAGAATGACAGTGAGAAGTTCTACCTGGGGAAGGTAGCATCATAAAAGGATTTGTTCACTCAGTTTGCCTAGGAAAGCCAAAACATGGTTTCTGACCATGGATAATTCATAAGGATCCTTCTCCTCTCTCCCTGTGAAACATGATTTGAAAAATTGCCTAATGTTGGGCTTTACTAAACCAGGGCCAGTTACTGAAGTGCAAATTTAAATTTACCAATTTAAATCCTCTAGACAGGTAATTTTATTTAATTTGGCATATATACAACCCTTTAGGTATTTAATAAAAGCTGGGAACATTCTACTCAGACAAAGTAAGATAAACACAGCATTATTACAATGTCAGTGTTTTCTGTATTACCAGAATTTCAGAGACGATGGAGGCTTTAGCTTTTAAATACTTCTTTCTTCAGTGTTAAGATAAAGTCAACAAACCATTTTATTTAAATATCAACATATTGACAAGAATTATTTTTTACTAATCATCAGTGCCTTTTGCATGTATCCTGGACAGACAGGCCAGAGAATCACATCTAGTCAAGCAAACAGTGCCCAGAATACTCCAGCAGGAACTATTATATATTCTTTTTTCCATGCAAATGATAGGATCACCCCTGCTGCAAAGAACTCTTTGAGGGGAGTTAGAATTCCCACATCAGCCCATGAATAACAGAGTATCCCCACCTCTGCAGTCAAGTGGGCAAGTGAGAATTCAGTCTCTATCTGACAGTAATGAGGCGGTCCCCCTTACCCCTTGCCTGCTGGAACTGCGTAGGAGAAAACCAACTGAAACAGGGGGTTTGAACAAGAGCAGAGTCTTGGGACCGGATGCAAACAGGAAGGTTTCAGTCAAAAAGTATTCCTCATACTAAGGACCAGGAAAATCTACAACTGCACTAAGAAAGAGAGTAAAATAAAAATGAACAAAACCTCTGGGACCTGTGGCACTAAATGAATATCTAATATGTGTGTCATTAGAATTCTGCAAGGAGAAAAGAAAGAGGGAAAAATTGAAAAAAAAATATTCAAAGAAAGAATGGCTGAAAACTTTTCAGATTTGACAAGAAATGTAAACCTACTGGGTCTAGAAACAGTGAATTTAATATAACAGAATAAACTCAGTGAATCCACACTGAAACATATCACAACTAAATAGCTGAAAACTGAAGACCAAAAACGTCTTCAATCCCTCAGACCCCATACCTTAACTATGGGGGGAGACAACTTAAACGACAGTGGATTTCTCATCAGAAACCATGGAGGCCAAACTTAACAGTTGCAGCAATTTTCAAGTGTTGAAAGAAAAGAACTAATAACCCACAATTCTATACCACGTGAAAATATCCTTCAGTAATGAAGGGAACATCAAGATCTTCTCAGATGAAGGGAAATGCAGAGACCTGTTGCTGGGACACACTTCCTAAAATAATGGTTAAAAAAAAATTTTACAAACAGAAAGGAAATGATTTAAAAAAAAAAAAGAAATCTTGGGAACACACCATCAGCACAAATATGGGTTAAGCACAGTGGATTCCCCTGCTCAATAAACCAATAGGATCTAATTGACACCTATAGGTCACATCACCCAACAATAGCAGAATATATATTATTGTCAGACATTCACTGAACATGTAACAATACAGACTATGTATTGGACCATAAAAACAAACCTCAACAAGTTTAAAATAATTGCAAAGATGCAGAGTGTATTCTCTGACCAAAACAAAATCAAACTAGAAATTAGTAACAGAAAGATAAAGGGAAAATGTCCATAATTTGGAAACTAAACACAGTTTCTCTTCAGAGGTAATGAGCTTAGGGAATTGAGACATCATTGAAACTACAGGGTAGCCACATAAAATGCTAATGTGAGTGTAATCACCAACCTAGAGACAACTTACAGAGATTGTAACTGGAATTCAATGCTTAACGGAAGTTCAGTAATTGTTCACATTATAGATATTTCCCACATTTCCTTCTCTTATGGAATATTAGATAAAAACACTTTCAAAAAAAGTAAACCCCACCCTTTGTAGCCAGCGGACAACTATTAATATTAGCCCATTCCAAGCTTTTGGGAGCCGCTAGATAGTACCATCTATTGGAGAAGGAAATGGCAACCCACTCCAGTGATCTTGCCTGGAGAATCCCAGGGAACAGGGAGCCTGATGGGCTGCCATCGATGGGGTCGCACAGAGTCAGACATGACTGAAGTGACTTAGCAGCAGCAGATAGTACCACCTAGATAAAGATCATTGGAAAGGATTTAGAAATATGTACAGATTGAGGCTCCAATGGACTGAGTAGGTTTTCAACATCAAAGGGAAGATCCCCAAAAGAAATGATTTTTACTAAACATTTATTTCAAAATAGAATTTAAGGAAATATGTTTCAGAAGAAATACAGAAAAAGTAAGCTTACCCATCTCAATCAAAGTCGCAGCGAGCTAAGTTTTGAGTTGTTTCTGCCTTTAGCCCTATACCCTTTCTACAGTACCATTCTATCTGAGGCAAGATAGGTCATATACCATGGTTGTGTCAATCTTATTTCAACTTCTACTGCCTCACATTTGAGAATAAATTTATTTAAAAATAAACAGATGAATTATATGTGTAACCACCCATACCCTAATGCACAAGAAACAGACAAACAATCAAAAGAAATGACCAACAGAAGACCTGGAAAGAAATCTCATTCCTATTATTAATGTTTGTATGACTTTAGTAAGAGCCTATAATCTTTCAGAGACTCGAGCTGAGTGGGGTTCACGTCTTTGTTTCCTATTGTTAGAGGTCTTATTTTAACAGCATATGAGGGACTTCCCTGGTGACCTAAACGTTAAGACTCTGTGCTTCCAATGCAGGAATGTGGGTTCGATCTCGGGTCAGGGAATTAAGACCCCATATGCCTCACAGCCAAAAACCAAAACATAAAACAGAAGTAATATTGTAACAAATTCAATAAAGACTTTTAAAAAAATGATCTACATCAAAAAAGCTTTTTAAAGAAGAGCATATGAAATAAAACAAATAGATGAAACTAGAGCTGAAAGCACCAGAAGTAGGACACTTCTAAGTAATGATTGCTGCAATAGAGAGAAAATTAAAGCACCAGACATCTGGTAAAAAATGGGTCTCCTACTGAAGCATTTCTATTCCAGATCATGCCTGAGTTTCCACCTTTCTCTACCTTCTTTCTAAAGTCTCTCAGTTGTAAATCTCAATAAAACCTTCAGAAGGCAATTTGGTAGAAAAATGTTTTAGCTAAATGTCTTCTGCAATGATATGCCTACAGGATTTAATTCTTCCTGCATATGTTTCTCTCATCTTACAAGGATATTGAATACCCTAATATCCCCTTCTGGATGGTTCCTCAAGCAGAACTGAGTTAACTTCCAGTTGATGACCAATTTAACTCCCACACACACTAAAAGGTATTTTTAAAAACCGCAGTAAACTGGAAAAAAAAAGAAGTAGAGGAAAAAAGGATGGAGAAAAACTTGTAAGAATTAGAGTTCTAGTTTACACCCATATCTCAAGAATTCAAAATTGCTTTTACAAGCAAGGTTTAATAGATATGACATTCCATTCCTTGCTACATTTGCCACTCATGTTTCTCATAGCAAACATGAGCCTAAACATCAGTGATTAATCCAACAGAACCTTAGGAGTCTGAAATATAATTTTTCAAAAAAAAATATGAAAAGGGAGTGAAATAAGCCAATTAGGAGAAATGTACAAGGCAAAGTTGGTACAATTTAAGGTAGCTGAGAATAGAAACTAAAGAAATGGAATTTGGAGAGTTAATGAAATCCTTCTGTTTTCCTACATGTCTCCTCTGCCTTGGGCACAGCTATGGAGATCTAAAGGTTTTTATAATCTGCATCATCCTTGGAAGAGGTATTCATTAGTAATAGCATCAACCCACAAATGTGGATATGGCCAAATGTCTGCTATGTTAATGGAATAATTATAATGAAGACTATACAAAGATGGAAAGTGCCAAGTAAAGTATCAGAAAGAGACTTTAAGTTGTAAAACCTTAGAATTGTACTTTCCCCCAAATGGAGTGACATCACTTTCGGCTCACACCTCTGGTTCTTCCCTCTTGCATGCCCATCAAGTACCATTAATCTGGCAGTGACAAGAAAAGGAAACTTTTTCCCTGTAATAAGCCAAATGGATGTTGTTACTTCCTCTAATTGATACTTTGAATTTGCACAGAACAAGTCTGTCATCTCTTCCACGTGGCAATATTTTAAGTATTTGAAAGAGCCATCACCTTCCTTTCTGGTGTTTTCATTTCCTCCAAGCTGTATAAAAATACAAAAACCTATCTACATGATAATTTTGACTACATAAAAATAGTTTTCATGAGAGAAAATGAAAGAAACACTGAAATAGAATGGAGAAGATGAGCATGATCTTATTCTCCTTTTCTATATTTTCCAAATGTTCTCTAAGTTTGTGAAATTGTTTAGGTAATAGGGGGGAAAGGTATAAAAAAAAGAAAGTGTTATCTTTCCTTCTGAAAAAAAATGTAAGAGAAAGAAACAAATCAATTTGCTGAATTTTTGGCAAAAGGAGAGATCATATAATTCAAGATTCTCCTCATTTACGTGCTAAAATTGAGACCAAAATAGGTGAAGAGTCAACCATGGTTATTTCTCTGGATAACCCAGTCATAGCCTCAAAAATGAGTTTTCTAAACACCAATCTAGGGTTCATTTTATCACACTAAGTCCTTCAAGTTGCCATAAAGTAACAGTATTGCAGTTGATTTAATGTCCTTACTTTTACTGCTTGGCATTCCTTAGATTGTCTCCCTGGATTCATTCATCGATGACAGAAGATAAAGAAATGGAATTTGGAGAGATTATGAAAATGCCTTGTTTTCCCATACCTCTTCTTTGGTTGGGCACAGCTACAGAGATGTCTAAAGCTTTTCAAAGCCGAGTCTTCTCTAGAAGAGTCATTAGTAAGCCTATCAACCCAGAAATGTCAAAACGGCTGCTGCAGCTCTATTGACAAAAAGAAAACATTGAAGACATTGTAAAGATAGATGGTGGCAGTTAGTAAGGCCTCTCATGTTTCTATGTTTTGAGTTACAGAGAGACCCCTCTTAATGTCTGGTGTCACAAAGTCAAGGAATAACCAGGTAATTACACCTACCTTCCGTTTGTTCTGACTTATCAACTAGTCACAGGTTTTTTTATTAGTGGGTGAGTTTTTCGGTGTTCTTGTAGTTGAATGACAACGATGGTTTTTTTCAAAGACACATGCCTCCCAAGAGGACAGGTAAATGCAGGCTTGAAATGGCCTGGATAGAGGGGTGTTCCTACTGCCCTGGTGAGGGTCTCCCTGGGCTCTACACCACCTAACTTTCCCATCAGCCTTGAGCTCTAGGGACCACAGGGACAACCTGCTCGGTGACACTCCCTTCCCTTCCCTTCCCTCACTCCTTCCAGTGTGTCCTGGGTCACTTTCCAAATAAGCGCTGGTTCTCATGACTGTGCTTTAGGATCTGCTTCTGGGGAAACCCAAACTATGACAACCCTTTCATACACACTCACACACCCCTGAATACACACCTAGGACCAGAAGCTGTGTTATCATGTACATCAGTTAGAAGTAATCCAGAAGCCAACGGGGGAATAAATGTCTCTTCTATAGTTGACATGACTGAACAGGACCCTGTCTACAGTGAAGTTCCTTTGGAATTTGACTTGGAGGCAAATGTGTCATGGTAAGAGTTAAGTCCAACCATCCATCTTTGGTTATTCCATTACCCCTTACAAGTTTATCCTCTTCCCAGTATACAATGAAATAGCTCTATTTACTAATGGATGGAAGGCAGATTTAGCTTGTCATAACAGATATTATAGGAGCCTCAATGGAACTCAGAGGAATAGACACAGCAACAAATCCTGTACTAAATACTGACTGATACCACTACGTCTCTCTCCGCTGTCAGGGTGTGGAACTTTACAGTGATGCATTGACTATTTCTCTATTGTTTCCTAATAAGCAGCAGGGTTTAGAAGAGAAGTGAGCCTACTTGCCATTAAAAGTCACTTTGCTAAATCAGATCAAGGACATTATTAAACATGTCCAGGACCTTTTAGATAAGGAAGAGAAACTAACCAAGAAAATCCCCCAATGCACTGCATTTTCTTCTCTCCACAATACTTTGGAATTTACTCCCTGGAAGGGAAAGTTTAAGAAATTATATGTAATTGCATTAAAGTGTTGACTAACAACTCACAACAATTTTGCCTTTTTGCATTTCTTTTTCTTGGGGATGATCTTGATCACTGCCTCCTATACAATGTCATGAACCTCTGTCCATAATTCTTCAGGCGCTCTATCAGATCTAATCCCTTGAATCTATTTGTCACTTTCACTGTATTATTGTAAGGAATTTAATTTAGGTCATACCTGAATTTAGGTCTAGTGGTTTTCCCAACATTCTTCAATTTAAGTCTTAATTTCACAATAGGAGTTCATGGTCTGAGCCACAGCCAGCTCCTGATTTTGATTTTGCTGACTGTATAGAGCTTCTCCAGCTTCAGCCGCAAAGGATATAATCAATCTGATTTCGATACTGACCATCTGGTGCTGCCCATGTGTAGAGTCGTCTCTTGTGTTGTTTGAAGAGGGTGTTTGCTATGACCGGTGCGTTCTCTTGGCAAAACTCTGTTAGGCTTTACCCTGTTTAATTTTGTACTCCAAGGCCAAATTTGCCTGTTACTCCAAGTATCTCTTGACTTCCTAATTTTGCATTCCAGTTCCCTATGATGAAAAGACATCTTTTTTTGGTATTATTTCTAGAAGGTCTTGCAGATCATCATAGAACCATTCAACTTCAGCTTCAGCATTGGTGATTGGGGCATAAACTTGGATTACTGTGATATTGAATGGTTTGCCTGGAAAGGAACTCAAGTACTACATTTCAGACTCTTTTGTTGACTATAAGGGCTACTCCATTTCTTCTAAGGGGTTCTTGCCCACTGTAGTGTATATAATGGTCATCTGAGTTAAATTTGCCCATTCCAGCCCTTTTTAGTTCACTGGTACCTAAAATGTCAATGTTCACTCTTGCCACCTCCTGTTTGACCACTTCTAATTTACCTTGATTCATGGACCTAATATTCCAGGTTCCTACGCAATATTGTTCTTTAGAGCATTGAACATTACTTCCATCACCAGTCACATCCACAACTGGGCAGTGTTTTCACTTTGGCTCCATCTGGAGTCATTCTCTCTGGAGTTATTTCTCCAGTCTTCTCTGGTAGCATATTGGGCACCTACAACCTAGGGAGTTCATCTTTCAGTGTCATATCTTTTTGCCTTTTCATACTGTTCATGGGGTTCTCAAAGCAAGAATACTGAATGGGTTTGGTTTTGTACCACCATCCCCCCAAAAAGAAAAGCAAAATGGTTGTCTGAGAAGGCCTCACAAATAGTGAGGAAAAGAAGCTAAAGGCAAAGGAGAAAATGAAAGATATACCCATTTGAATGTAGAGTTACAAAGAATAACAAGGAGAGATAAGAAAGCCTTCCTCAGCAATCAATGCAAAGAAATAGAGGAAAACAATAGAATGGGAAAGACTAGAGATCTCTTCAAGAAAATTAGAGATACCAAGGGAACATTTCATGCAAAGATGGGCACAATAAAGGACAGAAATGGTATGGACCTAACAGAAGCAGAAGATATTAAGAAAAGGTGGCAAGAATACACAGAACTATATAAAAAAGATCTTAATGACCCAGATAACCATGATGGTGTGATCACTCATCTAGAGCCAGACATCCTGGAGTTCGAAGTCAAGAGGGCCTTAGGAAGCATCACTAGGAACAAAGCTAGTGGAGGTCATGGAATTCCAGCTGAGTTATTTAAACTCCTGAAAGATGATGCTGTTAAAGTGCTGCATGCAATATGCCAGCAAATTTGGAAAATACAGCAGTGGCCACAGGACTGGAAAAGGTCAGTATTCATTCCAATCCCAAAGAAAGGCAATGCTAAAAAATGTTGAAACTACTGCACAATTGCACTCATCTCACATGCTAGCAAAGTAATTCTCAAACTTCTTCAAGCCAGGCTTCAACAGTAAGTAAACCATGAACTTCCAGATATTCAAGCTGGTTTTAGAAAAGACAGAGGAACCAGAGATCAAATTGCCAAATATTGGATTATAAAAAAGGTAAGAGGGTTCCAGAAAAACATCTACTTCTACCTTATTGACTACGCCAAAGCTTTTGACTCTGTGGATCACAACAAACTGGAAAATTCTTAAAGAGATGGGAATACCAGACCACCTTACCTGCCTCCTGTATGCAGGTCAAGAAGCAACAGTTAGAACCGGACATGGAACAATGGACTGGTTCCAAATTGGGAAAGGAGTACATCAAAGCTGTATGTTGTCACCCTGTGTATTTAACATATATACAGAGTACATTATGAGAACTGCCTGGCTGGATAAAGCACAAGCTGGAAACACGATTTCCAGGAGAAATATCAATAACCTCAGATATGCAGATGGCACCACCCTTATGGCAGAAAGCAAAGAGGAACTGAAGAGCCTTTTGATAAACTTGAAAGAGAAGAGTGAAAAAGCTGGCTTCAAACTCAACATTCAAAAAATGAAGATCACAGCATCCAATCCCATCACTTCATGGCAAATAGATTGGGAAACAATGGAAACAGTGATAGACTTTGGTTTTGGGGTTTCAAAATCACTGTGGACAGTGACTGCAGCCATGAAATTAACAGACGCTTTCTCCTTGGAAGAAAAACTATGACCAACCTAGACAGCATATTAAAAAGCCAAGACATTACCCATGAATAAGGCCATATCCTGCTCTGGCTCCAGTGTATGCATCCAAGCGATGCTCTCTGCTCTGCCTCTGGTTTCTGCTGTATAATAAGAGCTGGAAAGTGCCAAGACTGATAGAAGCTGAGTAGCAGAAGTCAGCTCCTTTACTTCAAGCGAAGTAGCTTCAGAACTTCCTTCAGGCAGGCTGAGGCTGGGATTTCTAACACTGTGCTCTTGTGTGACTTTGCCTGTCCTTTTCCCCTGTCTTGCTTCCCCCTCATCTTCATCAGTTCCTCCTGGGAGGATGCAAATCCTGACCTGAGGGTCTGACTCTCAGAGACCTGAACTAAAGAACTCTCTAGGCTGTATTTTTTTTTAGCTCTTAGTATCATGGATTCCATCCTTTTCCTTCCCTGCCCTTCTCCACTTATGCTTGCCCCATACCAGTCCCTACTAATTGGTGTCTTTAAAAAAATGAAGCTTGTTTATTTAGTTGCCCTGGGTCTTAATTGCATCACACAGGATCTTCACTCTTCCATGCAGCATGCAGGATGCGGAATCTTTAGTTGCATCACGTGAGATCTAGTTCCCCAACCAGGGATCAAGCCCAGGACCTCTGCATTGGGAGCATGGAGTCTTAGCCACTGAACCACCAGGGAAGTCCCCTAGCTGATGTCTTAATATATAATTTCCATACAGAGACTGTGTTCTAATTCCAGAGGACATTGTGTCTCCAAGCCTCAGAGTTCTGTTCTGAAAAACCACCAACTCCGCATTTATGTCTTCAGCTATTTCTTCTCTGAATTACTACTGCCAAGTTCCATGCAAATGTGGAGCTTCCAGAAGCACGATGTTCCTTCTAAAAGCAAACAGTTCCCCTATAGTGTCCTTAACCGACGTCTGAACATCTTTCACAGTTGTGGTAAGACGATCACTAATGACAATGGTAGCTATTGCTTATCAAGCACTTACTGGGTGTGGGTCTCTGGCAGGATGTTCTACACCTTGTATCACGTGAGTCTCAGAGAAGCATGTTAAGGTGAGTGTCACTACTCTAAGGTACAATAATTTGAGAGAAACAGACAATGAGAGTTAAGGAATTTGTCCTCTTGGGCATGGCGACATCACATGGCTACAGTGTTAAAGAGCCAGGCTATGTGCTCTTACCTGGTACCAAAACCCAGTTCTAACTCCACTCCTGATGGTGTTTCCCAATAAAGAAGTGTGTGGATGGGCTTCCTCCCATTAATGGGACAAAGATAAGGCCCAGGTATCCTTCTCAATGGGCTTCCCTGGTGGCTCATATGATAAAAAATCTGCCTGCAATGCAGGAGTCCTGGGTTCAATCCCAGGGTTGGGAAGATCCCCTGGAGAAGAGAACAACTACCCACTCCAGTATTCGTGCCTGGAGAATTTCATGGACTGTATAGTTCATGGGGTGGCAAAGAACCAGACACGACTGAGCGACTTTCACTTTCATCTTTCCCAATAGTTGAAAGCCCTGTAGATTCAGTTGAGTCCTGCCTCATGCATCCTGTTGTCAAGCCCCCTGGTCTTGCTGGAACAGCTTGGAGCTCAGGCTGTCCATTTTCTGTCCTGCTGGGACCCTGCTTAGTAACCCACTCTCAGCCAATTGTGTTATTCTTGCATGTAGTTCAGATACTCAGGCATTATGTTGTTCTTTCTTTCTGAGATTCTCAAAAGTAACACTTGCACAAAAGCATTTGGGGGGAACATAGGATTTATTGAGGCAAGTATCTTAAGAGCAATTATGCAGGAAATAATGTAATAGGTGTGAGGGTCGTCTTTGTCCTTGAAGTTTCCCCACACTCACTACTCAACTGGGATTCCTCCTTCTTTCCACAAAATTATTAAAAGTGCTCCTCTGTCTGTTGTGTAAATGTGGAAGGCAGTTTGAATCTGAGTTTCAGACTATAGTCACATATCAAAGGCTTTTTTCAGTAGAGCTAGCCTTCTGCCATAAATGAATTTCTTGCATCTGGAAGATGCTAAGATAAACATTTTCCCTGTTATTTATGTAAAGTTAAGGAGAGCTATCTCATTTGGGGAACAGAAGAGCATTTATACTATCCCCCTTACCCCTAGAAAATGCAGATGAGGGAGAAACATGGCTTATTGAAGCTAACAGAGGGTCCTGCCAGTTCCTGGGATACCACACATATGAAGCAAAATAAAGAAGGGTCAAAACAGACTCAAAAAATTGTGATCAATGGGATGTGACTGTATTGAAAAAACTCAATGACTTTAATATACACACATATATACAAACAAATGCACCATAATATAATGATGCTATTTACGTGATAGGATTTATTTAAGTTAAAAAACTACAAGTTTTGGGAGTGATCAAATCATGAATTCAGGTTTAAAGATATATGATGACTATTTTTTCATTGGTGCCAGAATTTCTTTCTGAGTATAAGTGTGACCTCATTTGAGAAAATATCGGTTTTAACTTTAAGACTCTCCATGAATGTGAAGTGCTAAGTGGGCCATCTTCTCCCCTACCTACCTCAGTATCATATGCTTTGGGTAAGCATCAGCCCAAGCAGCAAGACTTATTCCTATTTGAGTAAAAGCATCTCTTACATATATATCAATTAATAGATGGAAGACATACGTGAAAGAGCATTAAGAGGAAAATATACAACCAGACTAAATAAATGAAAAGACACATTAAATAGAGCAGTTGCTTTCAGGACTGCCCCTAAGTAATGAATCACTTTGTCCAATTACTGCTTTTATTCAATTGTGTAAACAAATAACCCTTGAAACCTCCACAGTAAATGCACTGCCTTGCTGTGTGTACTGCATGCATTTGCAGCATCACATCAATTTAAAACTAAGCAAACAGTCTACATCATATTATCTAGACTCTAAGATATCCCATAGTTGATGAGGTTACATAAAACATTAAGTTACTTGACAAGAAAATGCCAGAGAAAAATAAAACTATTACAACCTTAGGGTACCCCAAATGTAGCTCAACTTAAAAGGCTATCAGAGTACATCCAAGTTTGTAGTTTTCACCTTTCCTCTAGAGACAATGAGTAGCATCAATGCCTTCTCAATGAGACATTAAAAAGAGAAAGTACCATCTTTTATTCACCATAGGTTTAAAATGGAAGAGCTTCTTAGATGACTAGGTATCATATAGCTTTGGGTATAAGAAGTGCTCGTTGCTCAGTTGTGTCCAACTATTTGTGACCCCATGGACTATAGCCTGCCATGCTCCTCTGTCCATGGAATTCTCTAGGCAAGAATACTGGAGTGGGCTGCCATTCCCTTCTCCAGGGGATCTTCCTGACCCAGGGGTTGAACCCAGGTCTCCTGCATTGCAGGCAGATTCTTTACCATCTGAGCCACCAGGGAAGAGGATGATAGATAGACTCCAAAAATAAGGGTTACCAATTCCTTCTTACTCATGCTGCACCTCACCTCCAGAAATAAGACCCAATCCCTTTCCCCATGAGGTGGCTTTAGTGATTTGCTTGACAATAGAATGCTATAGAAGTGAGACTCTGAGCTTCCGAGGCTAGGTCTCTCGAAGATTTCACCTGGGTCTCTTGAATGCCCCATCTCTGAACCCAACTTTTGTACTGTGAGAAACCCAAATCACATGGACAGACCACGTTCTAGTTGATGGTCCCAGATGAGTGCTAGTTACTACAAGCATCAACTGCCATCCCTGTAAGCGAGTCATCTTGGATGTCCAACCCAACCAGGCCTTCAGGTGTCCATATCCTGATGAGCCATCTGACCACAGCTGGATGAAAGACCAAAAGTGAGAACCAGCCAACTAAGCCCAGTCAACCATAGACCGTGTGACATACTAGTGTGTAGTCAGTCACCTTATATTGCTGTTTCAAGCCATCAAATATCAGAGTGGTTTGTTCACAACAATAAGGAGGGAAAACGAGGGAAGAAAGCAAAAAAAACCCAAAAGCTTCTGAAAGGTCTACCAAATCACATGTAAAGAACATACCTCACATCTACAAAATGTGCATCACAAAAGGAAGGATCTAATGGAGGAATGTATGTTTTGAAAAACGTTCCCAGATTCAGTAAGTTTCCTACATGAACCAATTAACATGGAACAGTGTTAGAGCCTGCAAACCGTAAGCATTTAATTACCATATAATTTCGAAACTCTCTCCTTAAGCCAAGAATAATGAACTCAAACTACTTTTTAAAATATATATAAATAAGAGACTATAGAAATGGTGATTGATTCTGTGAAGATAAAAATCATTCATTTGGAATAGCATTAAAGTTATTTTTTGGGTTATTTTAATTAAAACTAACCTTTATTTTATCCCATAAAATGCTGCCTATTGGTATCAACTGTAAATTTGAGGGTTTAAATCTGCAGGAGCTTCCTGAACCCTCTAATCTTTTCACTGCCATGACTTTCATTTGAATAATTCAATTCTGAATTATTTAGAGAAGTAATTTAAAATGAAAAGTTATTACCTCATTTCTTATATAATTCATAATAAGTGGTATATCTTTATTTACTTAAAATGTGTTAATATTTTTGGCTTAGAATAACAGGGGTAGGAAAACTTTTTCTGGAAAGGACCAGAAAATAAATATTTTTAGGATTTGAGGGTCACATAAGGACCTTGTTATACAATCTTTAAAAAAAAAAAAAACCAACTTGGCTCTGGGGTATATAAAAGGGAGCTTGTGGATGTATTTGGTTGATGTGCTCTAGTTTGCAAACCACTGATCTAGAAAAAAAGTTTATACACAGAATGTGACATGAATTAGAAAAATATAGTCTTTGTCAAATATTACTTTGAAAATGCTGGATTAAAGGTAAGCAAGTTTCTTGTTTTAGAATTTCTTTACTATGTAAACGTGTATTGCAGATATGAAGAAATAGATACAGTGCCTTATATACAGTTCCTAATCTATTCTTAACTTTAGAAATGCTGTCTTCAAGTTTACCTTAAGGGAATAGTGTTTTCCATAGAACTCTCTTGGGAACGCACATTTAGCTTAGGGAACGTGACCTGAGTTCTCAGGAAATGACCAAGAGGCACAGGGATGAATGAGAAGCCTGGAGCAAGGGCTCTGGAGTTAGTGTGGTGCAGATGAAAATGGTTTCTGTGTTGAAATTTAGTTCCTGAAACCGTCCTGGATTAAATGCCTGTTGGACATTGCTGTAAAGCCTACCTTTTCACAGGAAAACCTTCCAAGAGGAGTCTGCCAATTTCTTAAGGATAGAGGGTGGATATTTGGGTCAGACCAAAATAGCAACATCCGCACTCAGGAACTTACTGCCTACTTAGAAAATTACCTCTCTGACCAGGAAGTTGCTAAGAACAAAGTCATAATTTTCCTTCCTTTCTTTTTTAATGTGTCTGACAGCTTCAAAATAGAAACTACTAAGAATGTTATTTCCCCCCTGATGTGATAAAAGGCTTGATAAAAGTGGAATTAAAATGATTAGCTAAAATGTGAAGCTTTGGTGGCCTTAGTTTTTGTTGTCTATGGAATTTCTTAGCCCCTTACCTTGGGGTCACTAATATTTTACTCTAGCAACAACATTTTTATTTATTTGCAGCTTTTCATTTTGTCATTGGAATTTCAGGATCGTGTAGAGGAACGAACATTGGTTCATGTTGCAGCTCTGTTATGCGTTAATTGGATGAAACGGAAAAAAAATAAAGTAACACGTAAAAGTTAAATAACATAGCATATGTAGAGTTGTTATCAGGTCATATACACAGCAGGTGATTAAATCGGATTTTTTTTCTTCCTTTTTTAATCTGTTGCCTAATTAACTCTCAGTTAGAGGCCTGTGCAACACACCGCACTCTGAATGACACACACATGAAGGGACGCATGGGGATATCTGAGATGATCTGAGATAATCAGCAGAGGCAGCTGTGGATATAGAGGGTCAGTCTTCTACATTGACAAGGATATATTGGGTTGGCTCAAAAAGTTCTTATGGAGAAAATCTGAACAAACTTTCTGGCCAACCCAATACCAAAGCTTTGTGAAGATCAGAAATTAGTGATCCCCCAGGGTGTGAAACTGAGCTGTAGAACAATGTAGGCACAGAGACTGGTTTCTACCAGGCAACTTTCTTGCAGACGAGACTCTCTTGAGGTGCTATGCAGTATCTTAAAGGCTTTCGTGTGTGTGTGTTCAGTCGTTCAGTAGCGCCTGATTCTTAGCGGCATCATGGACTGTACCCTGCCAGGTTCCTCTGTCCATGGGATTTCCGACACAAGAATACTGGAGTGGGTTGCCATTTCCTTCTTCAGGGGATCTTCCCGACCCACCCACGGATCAAACTCTGACACTGTCAGAGTCCAGGGCACTCTAGTCAGTGTTCTTCTTGTTTTCCAGTCACTCAGTCATGTCCGACTCTTCGCAACCCCAAGAACTGTAGTATGCCAAGTTTCCCTGTTCTTCACCATCACCCAGGGCTTGCGCAAAGTCATGTCCATTGAGTTGCTGATGTCATCCAACCATCTCATCCTCTGTTATCACCTTCTCCTCCTGCCTTCAATCTTTCCCAGCATCGGGGTCTTTTCCAAGGAGTCCGCTCTTTGCATCAGGTGGTCATAGTATTGGAGGTTCAGCTTCAGCATCAGTCCTTCCAATGAATATTCAGGATCTATTTCCATTAGGGTTGACTGGTTTGGTCTCCTTGCAGTCCAAGGGACTCTCAAATCTTCTCCAGCACCACAGTTTGAAAGCATCAATTCTTTGAACTCAGTCTTTTTTATTGTCCAGCTCTCACATCCATACATGACTACCGGAAAAACCATAGCTTTCACTAGATGGACCTTTGTAGGAAAAGTGATCTCTCTGCTTTTTAATACACTGTCTAGGTTGGTCATTGTTTTTCTTCCAAGGAACAAGTGTCTTTTAATTTCATGGCTGCAGTCACTGTCTACAGTGATTTTGGAGCTCAAGAAGTTAAATAAGCAGGGTAACAATATACAGCCTTGATGCACTCTTTTCCCAATTTGGAACCAGTCTGTTGTTCCACGTCTGGTTCTAGCTGTTGCTCCTTGACCTACATACAGATTTCTCAGGAGGCAGTTAAGGTGGTCTGGTATTCCCATCTCTTTAAGAATTTTCCACAGTTTGTTGTAATCCACGTAAGTCAAAGGCTTTAGCATAGTCAATGAGGTAGAAGTAGATGTTTTTCTGGAATTCTCAAGCTTTTTCTATGATCCAACAGATGTTGGCAATTTGATGTCTGGTTCCTCTGTCTTTTCTAAATCCAACTTTTACATATGGAAGTTCTCAGCTCTATAGTGACCTAAATGAGAAGGATATCCAGAAAAAGAGGGGATATATGTATACAGATAGCTGATTTAATTTGCTGTACAGTAGAATACACCAATAAAAATTAATATAGAAAATAAATAGAGTAAAATGCCATGTCTCACAAAAATTCATTCTTGATTTCAAAATTAAAAAACCCATAAAGTAACAGTAAAACAATGTTCTGAAATATAAAGGATCATAACCCAAAGTCAGCACTAGGTTTATAAGGGAAGCACTAAAAAGCATTTTCATTAGTGTTGGAAGTAAAATAAGGGTTCTATACTACCACCAGTATCATTTAATGTTGCTTTAGAAATACCAACCAACACAATTAAACAAATCAAGAAAAAGATTTTAGTGAGAAACCAAGAAATGAAGTGATCAACTGCAGATGTTAATATGGAAATTAGAAAGAATCTAATTAAAAGTTACCACAAACTGAGAATTCAAACAGGATCTGGGCGCAAAATTAATGCACAGAAATCAATAGCTTTCATGCATCCAAATAATCAGAAGATATAATGGAATAAGACACACCATGTGGAGGAGCAACTGAAAAAGTGACAAATACATGAATTTAACAAAAATATGCACAATTTGTTAAAAAGTATTTTACAGCACTAGTGAGATGCAAAAAGGAGGAATAAAATGGGGAGAAATCCTGTGTTCTTAGTATTTTATACTCCTAAGCAGTCTTGGGTTGGCTGTAAATTGAAGATAGTAATCCAAAAAGAAGTGAATGGTATTCTATTTGGAACTAGATAAACTCACTCTAAACCTCATATGGAAAAACAAGCAAACAAAAATAAGCTTGGATATTCATGGGGAGCAATAAAGGGTGAAGACTAGAGCTATAAATACTGATGCTTATTATATGGCCACGGAAATGTTAATAGTGTGGTACTGACACATGAATAAGAGAAATATCTATATACACATGGCAATTAAAATATGTTGTGAAGATAACATTTCAATTTCAGGAGAGGAGAGAAAAAGGCTTATTCAACAAATACATTGAACAGCTTAATAGCCTTCTGGGAAAAAAAGTATATATACCTTAAACCTCATAATTTAGCTTTAAGATGAAACACATTTCAGACTGATTAAAAAGCAAAACATTTTATGGCAAATAAAACATAACATAGCAAAAAAAGAAATGAAAAAACTTTTATATAATTTTGAGTCATACAAGACTGGTGTGATTATGTAGGGAATATAAAGGTTGGTAAATTAAACAAAAATTTTTTTTTCTTCGCATTCAAAAGTACTGTATACAAAGTCAAAAGTTAAACAATAAATTTGTAAAAAAAAAATTGTGAGTCATATCACAAAATACTAATTTCTTTACAAAGTTTCTACAAATCAATTTTTAATTAATTTATTTATTTTAGTTAAAGGTAATTACTTTACAATATTGGAGAAGGAAATGGCAACCCAGGCCAGTATTCTTGCCTGGAGGGTCCCATGGACAGAGGAGCCTGGTGGGCTACAGTCAATGGGATCACAAGAGTCAGACACAACTTAGTGACTAAACCACCACCACTTCATAATATTGTGGTGACTTTTGCCATACAACAACATAAATCAGCCACAAGTGCACACATATCCCCCCATCCTGAACCCCTCTCCCACCTCCCCCCACCCCCATCCCTCTGGGTTGTCCCAGAGCACCACTTTTGAGTGCCCTGCTTCATCGAACTTGCAGTGGTCACCTACAAATCAATTCTTAAAACTCCCAATAGAAAAAGTGCAAAGCATGTGACATAAAGTTCATTAAAAAGTTTCAAAAATAGTAAAAATGTTAGCTTCATTGCAATAGAAAGTGCTCAGTGCTCAGTCGCTCAGTTGTGTCTGACTCTTTGCAACCCCACGGACTGTAGCTAGCCAGGCTCCTCTGTCCATGAGATTTTCCAGGCAAGAATACTGGAGTGGGTTGCCACTTCCCACTTCAGGTACAATAGAGGGTGCACGTTAAGTCACTTCAGTCGTATCTGACTCTTTGCGACCTTGTGGACAAGAGTTGTGCGCAACTAGCCCACAATAGTTGCATATCAAACTTTGATATTACTATTAACAGATTAGGCGAGATTGTAAAGTTTGAAAACACATTTTATTTGGTATCATTGTGAAGAAAGTATCTTCCATTGCCAGTTGAAAGCATAAATTGGAACAACCTCTGGCAGAGCTACCCTAAAAGATGTATCAAAATTAAAACTGCATATACACTTTGAAATGACAATTCATCTCCAGCAGTTTACTCCATAGATATGCATTTGTCAAATAACGGATATGCAGCTTCATTCCTTGGAGCATTACTTATAACTGCAAAATAGTATAAACAACCTACATGTCTATTAATGAGGACCAGTTAAAAATTATGAGCAATTTATTAAAATAAAATAGTACAAAGCCATTAAGAACTAGTAGAACTATTTGAATTGATATGAAAAGATAAACTTTAAAAAATATCAAAGTGCAGAATGGCATGTAAATTATGTATTATTTGTATGATTACAGAAAAAAAAAATTTTCTCCGGACAGATACACAATTGACTGGTATTTGTTATTGCGTCCAGGGAAGGCAAGCTGTAGCTTCAGAATGAAGAAGGAAGACCCTCTTCATTGCCTTTTGTACAAAAATTAATTTTGATGGGAGTACAGCTGCTTAGCAGTGTTGTATTAGTTTCCACTGTGGAGCAAAGTGAATCGGCTGTATGTACACACGTATCTCCTCTTTTCTGGGTTCTCTTCCCATCAGGTCACGACAGCACTGCGAGGAGCTCCCTGAGCTGCACAATAACGGCTCGTTAGTTACCTATTGTATACGTAGTGTCTATAGAGTGTACACGTCAATCCCGGTCTCCCAGTTCATCCCTTCTCTCTTTACCCCTTGGTGTCCATACTATGTCTGCGTCTCTATCCACAGCCCTCGGTGCTCTTCCCATCCACTCTTTATATACGTGTGTGTGTGCACGCTCGGTCACTTCAGTCATGTCTGACGTTTTGTGATCCAACACACAGTAGCCCATCAGGCTCCTCTGTCCATGGGATTCTCCAGGAAAGACTACAGGAGTGGATTGTCATGTCCTCCTCCAGGGGATCTTCCAAACCCCGGGATCAAACCAATGTCTCTTGTGTCCTGCATTGACCAGCAAGTTTTTTAACACTTGCACCATCTGGGAAACCATATATATATATAAACACACACACACACATATACATAAACAAATTGTATGTTTATATATTTATTTATATTATATTATATATTATATATATATATAAAGAGTCAGATATGACTGAGGACTGACACACACACATATATTATTGTATACAAAAATATATAAGCCTCTTATCCTTATCTGTCAGAAGGCAGACAGAATGAAAACCACAATCACAGAAAACTAATCAAACTGATCACATGGACAACAGCCTTGTCTAACTCAATGAAACTATGAGCCATGCTGTGTAGGACCACCCAAGATGGACAGGTCACAGTGGGGATTTCTGACAAAAACTGGTCCACTGGAGAAGAGAATGGCAAAACACTTCAGGATTCTTGCCTATAGAACCCCATAAAGAGTATGAAAAAGCAAAAAGATATGACACTGAAAAATGAACTCCCCAGGTTGGTAGGTACCCAATATGTTACTGGAGATCAGAGGAGAAATAAGTCCAGAAAGAATGAAGAGATGGAGCCAAAGCAAAAACAATGCCCAGCTGTGGGTGTGACTGGTGATGGAAGTAAAGTCCGATGCTGTAAAGAATAATAATGCATAGGAACCTGGAGTGTTAGGTCCGTGAATCAAGGGGAATTGGAAGTGGTCAAACAGGAGATGACAAGAGTGAACATTGACATTTCAGGAATCAATGAACTAAAATGGACTGAAATGGGTGAATTTAACTCAGATGACCATTATATCTACTACTGTGGGCAGGAATCCCTTAGAAGAAATGGAGTGGCCCTCATAGTCAACAAAAGTGTCCGAAATGCAGTTCTTGGGTGCAGTCTCAAAAATGACATAATGATCTCTAATTGTTTCCAAGGCAAACCATTCAATATCACAGTAACCCAAGCCTATGCCCCAACCACTAATGCTGATGAACCTGAAGTTGAATGGTTCTATGAAGACCTATGAGACCTTCTAGAAATAACACCCCCGAAAAGTCCTTTTCACGATAGGTGAGTGGAATGCAAAAGTAGGAAGTCAAGAGATACCTAGAGTAACAGGCAAGTTTGGCTTTGGAGTACAAAATGAAGCATGGCAAAGGCTAACAGAGTTTTGCCAAGAGAACTCACTGGTCATAGCAAACATCCTCTTCCAACAACACAAGGGATGACTCTACATGTGGACATCACCAGATGGTCAACACCAAAACCAGACTGATAAAATTCTTTGCAGCCAAAGATGGAGAAGCTCTATACAGTCAGCAAAACAAGACTGGGAGCTGACTGTGGCTCAGATGATGAACTCCTTATTGCCAAATTCAGATTTAAATTGAAGAAAGTAGGGAAAACCCACTAGACCATTCAGGTTTGACCTAAATCAAATCCCTTATGATTATACAGTGGAAGTGACAAACAGATTCAAGGGATTAGATCTGATAGACAGAGTGCCTGAAGAACTATGGATGGAGGTTCCTGACATTGTACAGGAGGCAGTGATCAAGACCATCCCCAAGAAAAAGAAATGCAAAAAGGCAAAATGGTTGCCTGAGGAGGCCTTACAAATAGCTGTGAATAGAAAAGAAGCGAAAGGCAATGGAGAAAAGGAAAGATATACACATTTGAATGCAGAGTCCCAAAGGATAGCAAGGAGAAATAGGAAAGCCTTCCTCTGTGATCAGTGCAAAAAAAAAAAAAAAAAGAGGAAAATAATAGAATGGGAAAGACTAGAGATTCCTTTAAGAAAATTAGAGATACCAAGGGAATATTTCATGCAAAGATGAGCTCAATAAAGGACAGAAATGGTATGGACCTAACAGAAGATATTAAGAAGAGGTGGCAAGAATACACAGAAGAACTGTACAAAAAAGATACTCAGGGCCCAGATAACCACAATGGTGTGATCACTCACCTACAGCCAGACATCCTGGAATGTGAAGTCAAGTGGATCTTAGGAAGCATCACTATGAACAAAGATATTGGAGGTGATGGAATTCCAGTTGAGCTATTTCAAATCCTAAAAGATAATGCTGTGAAAGTGCTGCACTCAATATGCCAGCAAATTTGGAAAACTCAGCAGTGGCCACAGGACTGGAGAATGTCAGTTTTCATTCCAATCCCAAAGAAAGGCAATGCCAAAGAATGTTCAAGCTACCACACAATTGCCTTCATCTCAGACGCTAGCAAGAACTGCTCAAAATTCTCCAAGCCAAGCTTCAGTAGTACATGAACCATGAACTTCCAGATCTTCAAGCTGGTTTTAGAAAAGGCAGAGGAATGAGAGATCAAATTGCCAACATCTGTTGGGTCATCAAAAAAGCAAGAGAGTTACAGAAAAACATCTACTTCTGCTTCAATGACTATGCCAAAGCCTTTGACTGTGTGGATCACAACAAACTATGGAAAATTCTTCAAGAGATGGGAATACCAGACCACCTGACCTGCCTCTTGAGAAACCTGTATGCAGGTCAAGAAGCAAGTTAGAATTGGACATAGAAAAACAGACTGGTTCCAAATCAGGAAATGAGTACATCAAGGCTGTATATTGTCACCCTGCTTTTTAAAATTATATGCAGAGTACATCAGGCGAAATCCCAGGCTGGATGAAGCACAAGCTGGAATCAAAATTGCCAGGAAAAATATCAATAACTTCAGATATGCAGATGACACCACCCTTATGGCAGCAAGCGAGGAACTAAAGAGCTTCTTAATGCAAGTGAAAGAGGAGTGAATAAGTTGGCTTAAAACCCAACATTCAGAAAACTAAGATTATAGCATTCAGTCCCATCACTTCATGGCAAATTGATGGGGAAACAATGGAAACAGTCGGAGCCTGTTTTGGTCTCTAAAATCACTGCAGATGGTGACTGTAGCCATGAAATTAAAAGACACTTGATCCTTGGAAGAAAAGTTATGAACAACCTAGAAAGCATATTAAAAAGCAGAGACATGACTTTGCCATCAAAGATCTGTCCAGTCAAAGCTATGGTTTTTCTGGTAGTCATGTATGAATGTGAGAGTTGGACCATAAAAAAATTTGAGCACTGAGTAACTGATGCTTTTGAACTGTGGTGTTGGAGAAGACTCTTGAGAGTCCCTTGGACAGCAAGGAGATCCAGCCAGTCCATCCTAAAGGAAATCAGTCCTGAATATTCACTGGAAGGACTGATGCTGAAGCTGAAACTCCAATACTTTGGCCACCTGATGTGAAGAACTGACTCATTTGAAAAGACCCTGATGCTGGGCAAGATTGAAGGCAGGAGGAGAAGGGGACGACAGAGGATAAGATGGTTTGATGGCATCATGGACTCAAAGGACATGAGTTTGAGCAAGCTTCATAATCCAAGGGGTTGCAAAGAGTCGGACACAACTGAGAGACTGAACTGACTGATATGTACATGTATATATATATGTATAATTTTGTTCATTTATTTTTTGGCTGTTCTGTGCTGAATCTTCATTGCTTTTCTAGGGCTTTTTCTCATTGCAGTGAATGAGGACTACTCTTTGTTGCCACAGTTCAGGTTTCTTATTGTGGTGGCTTCTCTTATTGCAAAGCACAGACTCTAGAACGAGGGCTTCATTCGCTGTAGCACACAGGCTCAGTAGCTGTGGCTCCTGGGCTCTCAAGTGAAGGTTCAGTAGGTGTGAGGTGCAGGGGCTTTATTGCTCCATGGCATGTGGAATCTTCCTAGACCAGGGATCGAACCCATGTCCCCTGTCCTGGCAGGTAGATTCTTGTCTACTGCGTCACCAGAGAGGTCCCGCATCCACTCTTATTTGACATTTCAATTACCCCTTCTGCTTGCTTGCTTCTTGCAAGTGTGTCCAACTCTTCATAACCCCATAGACAGCAGCCTGCCAGGCTCTTTTTTTTTTCCAGGCAAGAATACTGGAACAGGTCACCATTGCCTACTACAGGGGATCTTCCCGACCTCGGGATGGAATCCAGTACCCCTAAGTGTATATAATATGCACTTTACTTGTCTGTTTTTTGTTCTTGTTTGGGGATAGTTTATGAAAAGAGGGAGAGGACATGGCATCTTTGTACTATCATCATCAAACCAGAAATGTCTACTCCCTTTTGTGTCTTTTGAATTTTTAACCAAATGCACTTATCACTTATCAAAAACAAGTAAAAATAATTTTAACAAAAATAAAATGAGCAAGAGTCAAATGTTTAATTGTGGCTAATGAGCCTGCCTAATTTAGGGTCACAATCATGTCTAGCAAAGTCCTTAAACTGTATCCACCATGTAAGACAGAGAGGATGACAGGGTCCAGGAAATCCACTCTTGTTTGCACTTCAACAAGGATTTTCCTTCAGTTTTACTGCTTGGTGTTCTGAGTGGAAGATTTCAATAAAAATGGCTTCTGCATCTACCAAGTGCTGAAGACCCATTGAAACACTGTCCCTGCTGTTTACTGTTTTTTTATGTAACTGGCTGCATTGGGTCTTACTTCTGGCATACGGGATCGTCATTGCAACGTGTGATCTTTTGTTGTGGCACATAGACTCTCTAGCTGTGACACAGGCTTAGCTGCTCCGTGGTATGTGGGATCTTAGTTCCCTCACCAGAAATCAAACCTGCATCCTTTGCATTGCAAGGCAGATTCTTAACCACAGGACCACCAGGGAAGTCCCCTGTCGCTGCTGTTTGTAGCCCCATGGAGTCACTGTTAGATAATTGTTTACCCTACATTTATGGCTACCGAGCCTAAAGGATAATTTGACTATTTTAAATTATTTTTATGGCTTGAAGTTGTTATGTGTTTGCTATTAACACCAATTCTGATGGTTTTTAGAGTTACTCAATGCTCAGTCTTTCGTGGGAAATGCATCCCCCACTTTTACACTATTAGTTTAGAAAATTTATTCTGCTTGTTGTTAGTTCACTTACTACTGGGCTTCCGTGAATGTTTGTTGTTCAGTTGCTCAGCCATGTTCGACTCTTTCCTTGAATACCTTATGGTGAAATTGGTAACTTGTGTTCATAATGCCTACATTTCCAAAGGAAATTCATGGTCCAATGAGATATCCAACATAGTCATAAGTTTCAGTTCCCTGGCCCTATACTTTTTTAGTATTTGGCTTAGATGCCTCAGCAAATAATTATACATTCACTTTATATACAAGACAACCAGAATTTTATGGATCACTATGTTCTGGGGAATCATGCCAAGCAGACTTCTTAAGTCAGTATGAAAACTTGTAGAACTCAGCAGTTTCAGCCAAAGTGTATGATGTAGATTGCCAATCAGAAAATTAGAGGGGGAAAAAATTACCTCTGAATTTAAAAGTTTTCCAAATGTTACCCCATAATCTTCACACAGGCTTGAAGTCTAGAGTCACACAAAGAAGCTGAAAGCAATGGGGTTTGTAAATACGGGTCTTCTGAGTTCTCATCGAATGCTAATACCGCAGGCTGTGTGCTGCAGATGAGGGCTGGGAGATGACATGGCATGCCTTCTCCTTTGGGTTCTTTGCTGCTGTTAGTTCCAGTGTGCATAATATGTGCATTGTATTGACAGATAGAAAGCATTTCAGAAATGGTTAGACTCTTCACAGACTGGAAAAAAAGACAAAGTACCAGTGGAGCTGATAAATCTTGAATTTACTTCCCGATCCTTGGTTCCGGCGTTTTACTTCCTCCCAAAATAAACATCTTTTGAGAATCCTCCATGGGAAATTGTCCCGAATAGAATCTACTTGGGCATGGTGATGGCACAAAAAGGAGTGCATCGGGGTCTGCTGCCTGGGACTGGTGAGAGAAACCTTTCCAGAAGATAAAATCGATAAGCTGTACTTAGATGAGTAGATGCATGATATAGAGAAGCATCTCAGGCTGCAGCTAAACAACTGGAGAGAACTCTCTGGGTGTTCAGTTAGGCAGAAGCACAGCGAGCTTACACCGCAGCAGGAGGAAGCGAGGTCAGAGGGCATGCAGAGCCAGACTGGAGGCTCTGGGGGGTCTGCGCCACCTACAGCAGGAAGCTCAGGGAACTCACGGGCTCTGCTTTATCCTCCTCCTACTTCAAGACAGACAGAAAAGTGGCAGGGGTTCAGTGACCCCCAAACTAGTCCATTCTCAGGAGCCAGAGCTTCTGAAGTTACCTAACATGTACATATCCCACCTTACAACTACATAAGCTTTAAATTCGGGAGCTAGTATCAGCATGACTCAGAGGGGCTGGAGAGAGAGAAAGGGGTTATCGCAGATGACCGCTTTCTAGTCACCACAGCAAAACCAGCCTGGAAACTAGATTTGATGAATTTGAAAAACCTATAAGAAAAAAATTTTTACTTGCCACTATCTTTCAGTCTACATCATAATATTCATTCTTTGGTTGAAACTGCTGAGTTCTACAAATTATATTTTTGCAAATCATCTTTAAAAAAAGGACAGCACTTTCAACTTAGGATCTACCCAATGTAAAGCCATTTTTGCAGGTCCCAGATTTTAATCACCATTTTAAAAAATGTCTATATCCACTCTTCAGGGCAGATTTATTTAATTGACTATCCCTGCTACTTGAGCATGTTTTCATATGTGTGTATGGATTGTGCCCTATACTTCTCTGGCGTTTTTCTCAGCACCCAGAAAAAGGATCTTTTGCACATAGTAGGAATTTAACCAATCTAAAAAATGAAGCACACAGTGTTCCAAGTAAAATCAGATAATTGTATGAGTTAAATATATGACACCATCTGGATCCAAAGTTAGCGATACAGGTAGACACTTTGATGCTCTCAATTACCCATAATGAGGAGAGGGCTACTTGTTAACGCTGTCTCAGTCACTCAGTCACGTTCAACTCTTTGCACCCCATGGACGACTGCAGCTTGCCAGGTTCCTGTGTTCATGAGACTTCCCAGGCAAGAATACTGGTATGGGCTGCCATTTCCTTCTCCAGGGGATCTTCCCGACCCAGGGATTGAACCTGGGTCTCCTGCATTGGCAGGTGGATTCTTTACAACGGAGACATCTGGGAAGCCTGAGGGCCACATGGGGACTAGCCAAACCAATTTCCAAACTCTTAGACAGGACCAGTCAGTCAGTCAGTTCAGTCACTCAGCCATGTCAGACTCTTTGCGACCCCATGGACTGTAGCACGCCAGGTTTCCCTGTCCATCACCAATTCCCAGAGCCTACTCAAACTCATGTGCATTGAGCCAGTGATGCCATGCAACCATCTCATCCTCTGTTGTCCCCTTCTCCTCCTGCCTTCAATCTTTCCCAGCATCAGGGTCTTTTAATTTTATCAGATCTGTTGCCCCAGAGTCATGTTCTCCCCCTCTTAGTTAAGTTTCAGGAGGAAGCTTTAAAGAGAAAAAAAAAAAATCAGAATCAGAAACAAAATCAGAAAAAACCCAACCAACCCAAGAGAGCAGAGGCTCTGACTTCCAGTAGACTATCAACCTCATCAAATGGTCACAGTAACACGTCGGCATACAAAGTGACATGCCCACCAGCGCCACGGCAGTTGCCAGTTGCCATGACGACAGCTGGAAAAGTCCACATATGCTAAGTCGTTTCAGTAATGTGCGACTCTGCAACCCTACGGGCCATAGCTCACCAGGTTTCTCTGACCATGGCATTTTCCAGGCAAGAATACTGGAGTGGGTTGCCGTTCCCTTCTCCAGGGGATCTTCCCAACCCGGGAATCGAACCAGCATCTCTTGTGGCTCCTGCACTGGCAAGCAGGTTCTTTACCACTAGCACCACTTGGAAAGCCCAAAATGTTAGCTGTGTCCAGCCCTGTGACTGCATGGACTGTGGCCTGCCAGGTTCAGAATTCCCCAGGCAAGAATACTGGAGTGAGTTGCTATGCCTTTCTCCAGGGGATCTTTCCAACTCAGGGATTGAACTTGGGTCTCCCACATGACAGGCATACTCTTTATCATCTGAACCACCAGGGAAACCCCGTTACAGTCCATACAAGGACTGAAAAGAAGAGTTGCATAAGTTCCAGGTTCAAATCACACCCCTATTCTTGGTAAGTCATGAATATTCCTCCCACACTCTCCAAATTTGGGGTCTCTGCCCCATTTGGGTTGAGAAATTGATTTGCAAACTAGATTCTAACTTCTCCATTCTTCAGCCATTGAATAAAGCTGGTATCAGTTCCAGTCTCAGCATCAGTTTTGTTACTGGCTTTGCAGATCTGATAAAGAAAAAAAAAAAACCTCCTTGACCAACAGAGGGGATCTTGGCCCAGGTTAGCACCCACTGGGTATGGTTGACCAATTCAGTAAAATGGAGATAGATTTTGTGACTGGAAAATAACACTTTGCAAACCATAACTGTGACTTGCTTTTTCTCAGCAAATTACCATCAGCATCCTAACCATGGGGCAGCTGTCTCCAGGTGCTACAACCACCACCTCCAGTGAGTCTGGACACCAGCTGACCGCTACAAGTCAAGTGACCATTTGAGAAGCGATTAAGGATGGCTGATAACTCTCTCTCCGTAGTCCTGCTGAGCTCAGCTAATGCAATTTTTCTTGGAATTAAAATCTAATTGTAGTCTGTTCATTAGGAGATAAGAAGCTAATGTACCTTAAACACATTTGTCTTCCGCCTTCCATCACCCTCGCTGCCATCTTGGCAGAGACGCCCTTGTGGTGATGGGAAAGAGTCGGCATTTGTTGCTTCGGGTGCCGAGTTCAGACTAAATGTCTCTTCCTTTGTCCACCAGGCTGCTTTCATATTTGGAAAGAGCTCTGCCTTAAATCTGTTCGGTTCTCATTTTCCTCTTGGTAAAGACACTGTCTTCTTATTCTAGGTCTCTCATTAGACTGTCATCCAATATTTATACTCGTGTTTAATAGAACCAGTACTGTCTCCTAAATCTTTTCTCATGCACTACCTTGAGTGGTAAAATGCTGATAAACTTTAGGAAAAACCTTAAAAACAAAAAATGACCCATTGTACTTCATTATTTTATAATGCAGTCGCTATATTACAGTATTTATTATAAAGTTACTATAGGCAGTTACATATTTCCAAAGGGTGTCTTAATTAAGGAGAAAATACCATGCTTTCCCACATGAATTATAATAAGAAATGATTGTGAAGAATGTGAATAAAAACAAGTGATCAAAGAAAACCAAAACAAAAAGTGGTCAAGAACTGTGGCTAAAGCTTAAAAGCTTTACAAATGCTTTCGTACAAATGTAACTTCTTTGTAGTAGAGTCCATCTGAATATTCATTAAAATAATGTGAACATGGAAGAAATTACTACCTGCCATGAGTAATATATCTGTTCTTGATGCCTAAAATTATGTTTAGCTCTTTGACTACAGTATATAGAAAATACTTCTCTACTGTTCTAGTGAATATAGCAATTTAATTAGAAAGTATTATTTCAGAAAGAAATTTGATTTGGGAAATTTCCAGCTGTATTCGTGAGTTTCACATAGCTCACAGTAAGGTCTATAGTTCACTGTAACTGGTAGCATTTGTTGTTTGCTCGTTGTCCTAGGCATTATACATGTATTATTTTGTTTATTTTTGTGTCAACCAGTTGAGGTAGGTTCTATTACTACTTTGCCCATTCTACAGATGAGTATATTGAGACACAGTGCTTTGAAGAACCCATCAAGGACAGCAGGTGACGGTGCTGATGACCCCTTGCCCCTCTTTGTTGTTTTACTTCAGGCATTATACAAAGAACCTGTTTGAGAATATTGAGGTTAGACCATACACTGGCTGATATCAAACACTCCAGCTGTGCTAAGATGATCCCATATAGTCAACAAGCACTTTAAAAAGTCCTGTGCCTGAATATGAATGAGCCCTTAAAACTTTTCTAATAATTCTGTGCAGAGTGATTCATAAAAGGTCTTATCTAAGCCTTGATTCACTGTTCTTCAAGGATGAATTTTCATGATAAATAGAATCCATTTTAATCTAAAACACCAATTTTTCTGCTCTAAATGAGTTCAATAGGTATCTCATCTCTGGAAATACTTGGTTACCTAAGAATGTAAATTGTAATGCCCCTGTTAACATTCACTGTTGTTTGGTGAGTGGCACATTTAAGACCGCTTTTCTACTTGAAACTAGATCCATCCATCAAAATTTTACCTTGGCTTGCTAAGTTTGAAAAGGTCATGTAGTATCTCATCTTCTTTGGCCGTGAGCTACATAAAATAAGTGTGAGATTATTCAACTAGAGTGAGCTTCCCTGGTGGTTCAGTTGGCAAAGAATCCACCTGCAATGCAGGAGATGAGGGTTCAATCCCTGGGTTGAGAAGATCCTCCGGAGAAGGAAATGGCAACCCACTCCAGTGTTCTTGCCTGGAAACTCCCATGGACTGAGGAGCCTGGTTGCCACCATCCATGGAGTCTCAAGAGTTGGACACAACTTAGCAACTAAACTACCACCACCATTCAACTAGAGTAACAGAATTCCCCGAAGAGAGGGGGGTGAAGAGCAGATCTTCCATTTGCCCCACAGCATCTTTCAGTTGGATTTCCTCCTATAATTTCCAACATATTACTCATTTCTTCTATCTGTAAAGATTAATACTCCATTCAAAACAAATGCATATCTTGTCATTTTTCCACTTTACTGACCACTGACCAACTCATTAACTATTCACCTTAGTCTCCATTCAAATGAAAGATTTCCATATCAATAAGGAGTTACTCTGTTGATAAGGAATAGAGTAAAATGAGTGATATGATGTGCCAAGCCTGTAATAAGACTGGAGCTAAAAGAATAGGGCCCTAACATGGCACCTTCTGAGGTCAGACAGAAAGGACTAAGCTGGAATCTAACCACATGTGCTTTAACTTCTGAAAAGTTAGTTTGATATCTAGTCTTGATTTAGTCATTGTGTTTTCTCTTTTGTATACTGTTTTAGATGGAAAGGCACAGGCTAGGGATGTTAAGCTACTAAAGAAGTCTCTAGGAATACATAACTGAAAATAAGATGGTTAAAAAAAAAAAAAACTGAAACATTATTGCTTCGAGTCTTAGTAAATCATTTCCCCAAATTGTTCTAAACTCTGTGACAAACAAGCAATACTTTTGAACCAGTTTTGTTCTCTTTTCTAAAAATCTATCTAACATTTTAGATTGTGAGTAGCTAAATGGTCTCTGACTCAAGGTGAAATTACCTTCTGTTAGCCTTGACATTAGAGCAATTGGAGGAAGGAGGCTTCATGTTCTGCAGTTATCGGAGAAGGAAAACAAACCACTTAGTTACCAGCTAGACTCTGTTATAATAACGATAATCTTTTGTAAAAATCAACTAAATGCAAGGCATTTTAATTCACTATCTCTAGTCCTCATGGCAACCAATCAAGTAGGTATTATTATCACTGTCTCAAATAGAAATAAAAACTCCAAGAGATTACATGTGTAATCTAAACGCTAGTAAACACTGAAGTCGATACCTGAAGTCAAGTATTATTGGTTCTCAAATCCATGCTCAGTCTACTACTAACTTTTAGGTTCTAGCTTTAATTTATAGCACAATTTAATGAAATTTTCCTGAAGCCCTAACATGATAAAAAGTGAGGTGGTTCTGGTTGAACTGAGAAGAGAAAGCCCAGAACCTTATTACGGAGATCCCTTCCCCGTCCCCCACCCTCTCTGCAGAAGCTTCAGTGTTTCATGGGAAGCCAGGACTTTGCGGAAGCTCCCTGTTGGTCTCCTATCAGCAACATCCCCACCATACACGTGAGCCTCCTCATGCATGTCAGTGATCCGGCACACACTCAGATGCCTACAGGTGCTCCCAACACAATCCCACTACAACTTTAAGCAGAAGTCTCTTTTTCTCCTACTATCATGAGTTTTAAAGTCATAAGTCTTTATGGATCAATGTGGCTCTTTCTCTTTTGGGTTTTAATTTCTAATTCCAAATTCTAAACTCAGAATGGTAAGAAGAATATTACTGAAAGGCCATGTAAACACAATAGTCCCTCCCACACTGTTGGTGGGAATGTATATTGGCAGAGCCACTATGGAGAATGATTTAAGAAATTAAAAACAGAGCTACCACATGATCCCATAATACCACTTCTGGGCATATATCTGGATAAAACCACAGTTCAAAAAGATACCTCCACCCCAATATTCCTTGCAGCACTGTTTACAGTAGCCAAGACATGGAAGAAACCTAAATGTCCTAAATGGATAAAAACGATGTGATACATATACACAATGGACTCACCCATAGAAAGAATGAGATAATGCCATTTGCAGCAATGTGGACGGACCTAGAGATTATCATACTAAGTGAAGTAAGCCAGCCAAAGACAAGTATCATATGTTATCACTTGTATGTGAAATCTAAAAAAAATGATACAAATAAATTTACAAAACAGAAGCAGATTCACAGACTTCGAGAACAAACCTATGGTTGCCAAAGGGGGGAGGGGCAGAGAGTTAAATTAGGAAGTTGTAATTAACATATAATTAATAAGGATCTAATGTGTAGTACAAAGAACTCTACTTAATATTCTGTAATAACCTAAGTGAGAAAAGAATCTGAAAAAATAATAGATATGTGTATACGTAAACCTGAATTGTACACTTTGCTGAACACTTGAAACTAATATAACACTGTAAATCAACTATACTTCAATAAAAAGAAAAATTAAAAACTAAAGGTCTTATTTAACAAACATGATTCAGCACCTAGGAAGGTTTTTGTATAGTTTATATCCACACATGGTATATATATATATATCTATATCTATATATCTATATATAGATATTACATAGATTTCAAAGTACAGTATATGCACTCAAATGTAAAAAGTAAAATTAAACTCCCTTATGTTTCTCTATGTGTTAAATATGAAATTAGAAAAACTATCTCTCCACTAAGAAAGTTTCCCCTGGCAATGCTGCTCAGGGCAGAAAGATGTTATTTTAAATTCTTCTCTCATTAAAAGAAAGAAGAGCTTCTTCAGAGCTTGTGTGTATTTATACCAGAGCTTAACTGGCATTTTCATCGTGGTGTTTATGAATCGTACTATAGCTTCACTGCAGTTTCTGACACGCTCATTAATTTGTTCCCAGCGGCTGTTCATTACCAACATCACAAGCAGAAGCCGCGCTCTCCGTGGGCGCCGAGGGGCCACCGGAAACGAAGCGGGCAGGGCGGCCGAGCTTGCGAGAGCTGAGCCGGCGCCTGCATCTCCTGCAGCAGGCTGCAGGCGGCGGCCGCCAAGGCAGGCACCGGCGCCTCCCGGGGCCTGGACGCCCTCTGGGTTTGGAGCAGAGACGTCTGGAAAAGGACGGGACTGTGCTGTCTCAGCGCCCTGCGCCCTCTGACCAGCCTGCTCCGGATGGGTGACCGCGGCGCTTCAGCCTTCCCCTGCCAGGACGACGTGCGGACCTCCCCTGCACGCCGCTCCCCGCCTGACCTCGCCCGTCAGTGGGGAGCTCTGAGCCCGACTCCGCCAAAATCTCTGAGAGGTGCCGGCCAGCCAAGGCCACGAGAGACAGAGCCTCATTAAAGTGTGCTCTCAGAAAGCCCTGTTTCTGAAGGAACTCCGTGTTTGAACAAGCTGGCTTGAAAAACAACAAAAAATGAAGCATTGCCTCTTCATTCTCTGTGGCTGTCGGCAGCCCCCTGGGCCCCCAGACGAGGACACGCTGCACCAGCCAGTCTTAGATGACCAGAACTTCACCTTGACCAGAGGAGTATGGGCGCTGGGCATCTCAGGAGATGCTTCTGAGCTTCATTTTACTGCTTATGGAGCTGTTTACATCTACTCCAGGCGCCGGTAAGGTGACTGGGAAGCGTGGATGAGGCAGGACAAGGGGAACGATTGGTCAGGTTCACGTGAGACCATGCATGTGAGGGGCACAGGTCAGAGCTCAGTCAGAGCCCTGTTCCACCGGATGAACCACTTACCCCTTGACCTTGACATGTTTCATCCACAGAATCGACAAGTTTCAGGATAAACAGAACCACAGCGGTCCTTCTGAAGAGCAAAAGAGTTACTTGAATGTGGTCCACTCCTGCTCAGTTCTAAAGTGAGATATCAACATGAATGCATCTGGTGATTAGCTTAGAGCAAAGCTGGAGGTCGAAGGCCTGGTGCCGGGTGCAGACACCGGGAGGCCCGCCTGCTCCAGAGCTCACTGGGAGGTCTAGAGTGCCAACTCTCCATCACCTCCTCATTGAGGAGACCCCACGATAACAGACCAGGAGGTTAGGAAGAACAGTGAAGCGAGCTCTTTCAGGGGCTCATCCCAAATGGGGGAGGAGGGGATCACCTTGAACTCCTCTCTCTTGCCTCACGTCTGGGCTGCTGCAAATTTGGTCAGCTCTATCTTCAGAAGATCCTGGCTGTTCATTGCCTCCACAGCTTGCATCCTACTATAAGGTACCATCATGTCCCCCTGCACCTCTGAAGAGCCTTTGAGTCAGCTTCTTGCTTCCATCTTTGCTTTTTCCTGTCCATCCTCTTCACAGCAGTCAGACCCATCATTGTCAAAATGTTAAAAGGGACGTCATCAGCCTCCTGCTCAAAAACCCAGGGCTGTTTCAAGCAGAGTAAAATCCGAAATCCTCATCACAGCCAGAGGGACCTTGATGACCTGGTCCCAGGCTGCCCCCATGAAGACATCTGCTTCACTTCCTACTACCCCAATCCCTCTGCTCCAGGGGCACTGGCTACTTCACTCTTCCTGGAAATACATGCACACACAGGATCCTGCCTTTCTAATCAGAAAGAACAAATCTGACTCCATATTGGATCTGTTTCTTTTGTTTAAACTTTGTATTCTATAGCTTGTGTTACAAGAACATTGCCTGTAGCTTGAAATACACAGGATAGCCCATTCTCAAGGGTCTGACCTTTAAAGGTATAACAGTTTTTCATTCATACCTAGATATAAAGTTGCAGAAGAGAGGATAACATTTCTCTTGGAGTTTACAGGAACATTGTAACTCAACCTACCTATGTGGACACCTGCAAGAACAAAAGAGCCCAACACCAAGACGTTTGCAGCAACCAACCACACCCTCTCCCTTTTTAGTATAAGAAAAACCTGAACTCTTAACACTGGTAAGATGGTTCTTCGGGATGCCAGTTCACTATCTCCTTGGTCTTCAGGCTTTTTGAATATAGGCACTATTCATTACCCCCAAGAACTCATGTCTTGATTTATTGGCCTGTAGTGTGACAAGCAGGATGAACCTGGGCCCAGTAACACCTTGGAGCAGTTTGTCTGTTTCCCCTACTAGAAACACTCTTTTCTGGGAAGCCCCAAGAGTCCATGTCCTCCCTTAGAGTCTTACTGAAATGTCAAGCTTTATAGAGAGATGCAACCCTAATTATAATAGTGTGGGCACATACATGTACATGTATGCATGCCTACATGCACACAATGTATGTTTACCCTCCATCTCCTTACCTGCTTTATTTTTCTCCATGCACTTACTGTCACCTTCTATATATCATTCATTTATTTTTTATTGTCTGTTCCCCAGCTCCTCCTCCAATCAGAATACAAACTTCCTAAGAGCACAGTCCTGATCTACTTGATTCATTATTCTATTCCCATTGTCCAGAATACTGTATGATACATATCAGGTGTTTAAATTCCTATTGTAGAAATGACAGCATGAATGAATTATTTCAGATACTAAAAGTCATAAAAGTCATGAAGCTGTTTTTAAAAAAAGTGACTAATTTACCATAATGATGCAGAAAGTAGACATGACCTTAGCCAGCAGGTCCCAGGATATAGACAGCCACATTAACCTTGATGTCACAAGAACAACCCTATGTTGTGTAGCTAAATCTTCCACTGTCATGTAAAGAGGCAACCGTGACCCCCTCCCCATTAGAAAGAACCATCCCTTAAAATCATTAGGAAACAACCAGGCTAAATTTATATGCAGTCCGTGTTCTTCTCCATGCCAGAGCTGATATGCTTTTCCGGACACTTTCCCTGAGATTTCACCCTCCTGCTTCCTCAACTATGTCTCAGGCAGCAATTTCATGCCACACAGAATATGAATCTAACAGGTGAATTTCCATACTAGGGACAGCTCTCTTACTACCGATGTGGAAGAAAATGTAAACAAAGCTACAGTAAAGTCTTCCTTTTGAGGCTGAGAACAGTCCGCAGAAAAAGCAAGAGAGAATTGTTTAAAAAAAAAATAAAAGCTATTTGGAACGTGGGAAAATAAATAAACATTCCTAACTCATTTCTTTAAAAGTTGCATAATGTTCAATAGAATATATGTATCATAATGTATTCAGTCTTTACATTGTTGATGCATTTTTTCAGTTTACTTTTCATTTTCTTCCTCTGCAAACCTGCAGTAAACACTTTGCTACATAATATCATTATTTTCTTGTGCTTTTATTTCTGTAGGCAAGAGTCCCTGAAGTGGGATTTCTTGGGCAAAGGGTATCAATACTTCTGTTTTTTAATTTTCATCAGTATTTCCAGTTTCCCCAAATGTGGTAGCAATTTACTCTCCCACCAGAAATATATCAGAGTCTCCTCTTTTGCCTCACCCTAAAATCTTACCATATGGGATTGCCAATGTGATGACTGAAAAAAATAAGGCTATTTCAATTGTTAATTGCATTTTTCCTGCATGTGTTTGAGCATCTTATTTTCTGACTTTTTGCAGATCTTCCCTGAAATGTCCTACTTACTGGAAAGATTAATCTTTCATTTTAATTTTATCAATTGAAAGAGTTATTTGAACAGTTGAGAATGTGCTCTTTTCTTGGAATTTCTGCTGTAATTATGTTAGTAATATATAGAGTTTGATTTTTACCAGTGTTATGTTTACCATACTCTTTTAAAAATATTTATATAGTTAAATGTCTTTATTTTATAATGGCTTCTGAGATTCCTGCCTTGTTTGAGAGTGCTCCATCATCCCAAAGTTGCAAAAATATTCTCCTACAATTTGTTCCAATACCATCATATTTTATATATGTCCATAATGCATCTGGAATTTACATCGTGTGTGGAGTCAGGAAGGGATGTCACATGTTCTTCCGCATAGATAGCAATTATTACAGTAGGATATCGTCAAAAACTATCCCAAATTAAAATGCAATCTTGATTACATGATAAACTTCCAACTATACCAAGATGCAATTTCTGGGGTTTTTCTCAGGCGTGCTGATGTAAACAGCTTCCCTGAAAGCCATTAAGATCACCTGAAATGAGATGTGGTTTGCTGACAGAATTGGTCAAATAGGTCCACATACTTTGTCAGACTTTCAGGCAGAAGTTCCCTTACTCTAGCTGAAGTTTTGCACTAATTCAAGCCCCTTGATGAGACATCCATTGACCCTTACATGCACCAAACACAGTTCTAAATAATTTTTATAGACTTCTTTTACTCCTTAGATTAACCTTATAAGACAATTATTACCTTAAAGCCCATCTTGTATATTTAAAAAACTTAAAACTAGAGACTTTAGTTGTTCAGGCTTACAAAGATGGCAAATATTGGGGCTGAGATTTGGCGCTTACCGTGGTATTCCAGAGTTTGTGCTCATAACAGCGGGACTCTACCAACAATGTACTTTTGCTGTTGTATCTTTTTTACTTTTAAAAAATTTTAGAGTATAATTGCTCTACAACGGTGTGTTAGTTTCTGCTGTCCAACAGTGTGACTCAGCTATGTGCATCGGTATAGTCCTGCCCTCTGGAACCTCCTCACCCCACCCCCATCTCACCCCCTTAGATCACCGCAGCGCTGAGCCGACCGCGCTCTACAGCGGCTTCCCACTCGCGATCTGTTTTACAGACGGCAGTATATCTTAAACGTTCCACTTACCATAATCCAGAAGGTACACAGTGAATATCTGTTTGGCTGGGTGGAGCTGAATTCTTCTCCCATAGCCCCTTAAAATAAATTTTGCTCCCTCAACTATGGTTGATGAAGGCCCAAATGGGCTCTGCTTCCTTCATGTGCCTGCAAAAAATTCCATCAGAAAACAAAGTGTGAGTGGAATTTAGATAACAGAGTAAGTGTTCAAGACCTCATAATTGGACTAGATCTTTAGCTTAAACAAAGAACAAAACAATTTTTTCATGCTACAGTCTTCTAGCATTTGGAAATAAGGACTTGAAATGAGTTTGCCTCTTGAAAACCCTGACAATTTCAAAACAAGGTAATTTCAGGAGCTGCAAAGGAAGAGCCTATGAGTTCTGCTGGAGACTCTTCTCACCGGGAAATGATTGAAGACAAGGAGATAACCTCTCATTAATTCCCTGTTAACTATTTTAATCAGGACTGCATCACGGTCTCTCTCCCAGCACAGACAGCTGCCAGCAGGTTTTGGTGATGCAATCCATTAAGCTGACAATGTGGAAAGGTCTGGACAGAACGAGAGGTCGCGTTTACGCCCCCAGCCCCACCACAGGGGCCATATTTGATGAAAACGCTCCCCCTTCCCCCGCCCCATTTCTCAGCGCGGCAATTTCCATTTCCAGTTTATTGCCACACATTCCTCAAACGCCGGACACAAATGACTTCTCTCAATGAGTTTTCACAGGGCTGCCCTGTGGCTTGGAGCAAGAGAGCCGTGCCGGGAGTCCTGGCAGGCGGACGCCAGCAGCTCCTATCTCGGGATCCAGACCCATTCCCCGCCGGGCAGAGCCTGCCACCACCCCCAGGGTGACGGAGTATCCAGCCTCCTCAGGTTCACCCCTCTGGGACAGACACTAGTCCACGTCCACCGCCCAGGGCTTCAGGAAACCCTCTGCGCTTGTGTGGGGGGAAGGGGGCATTCTGCAGCCGTGAAAACCACCAAGAGAGATTAGGGCCATGGGGGCTTGGGATTCCCCTGCGGTCAACACCGCAGCTCTCACTCAACTCGAGTCACGGCCCTGCGGAGACACACCTCTTCCCGACTTTTAGTGCATGTCGGGTGAACAAGGCAGCCTGCTCCTACTGCAGGCCGGCACACACCACTGGGGACGGCCGCTGTGGGGACTGGCTCAGGGACGTGTGCACGTGGCCAGCCACAGCAGTGAGATCCACCGGAAGGGCTTCCGGTCGGCCACGTGGTGTGGTAACGCCCGCCCTCCCACCGCCCACCGGAAGGGCTTCCGGTCGGCCACGTGGTGTGGTAACGCCCGCCCTCCCACCGCCCATCGGAAGGGCTTCTGGTCGGCCACGTGGTGTGGTAACGCCCGCCCTCCCACCGCCCACCGGAAGGGCTTCCGGTCGGCCACGTGGTGTGGTAACGCCCGCCCTCCCCGCCGCCGGGAACAGCTGCGGAGTCTGCAGCATCTCCCATCAGCTGCCTGCTGTTACGTGTGGACTTGGCTTGTTATCTCACCTGTCTGGACCCCAGTTTCTATATTTCTAGTATTGAAATAATCTAAGTGTGGGTCTCACATGGAAAATGTGAAGATTAAAGAAGTTACTGTATGTAAAGTAATAAAATGTTAAGTAGCAATTTAAAAGTCAATGGAAGTATTGTTATTTTTTTTTTTCTTCCCCAGCGGCTTCTAGGAAAGAAATTCTCATCCTTTTCCATGGGATTTGAAGCCCGGAAAATGTAAGGTCTAGAAGCGCCATGTCAACTTCGGGAAGCAGCTGTCTGAAAATAAAGCCTATGTGGGGTTTCCTTATTTAAGAGAACTTAGGAGAGAGTGAAACTGGGCCTGCTGAAATCATTTGAGGCACAGGTCAAGCTGTGCCTAAAGCCAGCTCTTTCCCATGGCTTTCTCTTCCTCTTAAGCTGGTTTGATTTGGTTTTTCTGGAACTTTTACCCTAACTCTTAGTTGCTTTTCTCTGTGGGGTGCAGCTGTGACTAATTCTGGCTTTGCATTCTGTAGGACTTAGTGGACCAAAGCCTAGGAAAGAAAAGCTGGAGGTGTCCTTCACGCTTATATAGAACTACAGTGCTTGAAAGCTGATTCAGGAGGGATGTGGACTTTTGAGTATACCCAGAGTTGCCTGGGTCTCCATTCCTTCAAGTTGGAAGAATAATGTTTCACAGCATCTAAAATTTCTATGTGAATTGGCAGGTGGGCAGAGTACATACTGATGAGATTAGAAGAAGTAACCTGCAAGAAACAGCAAAGCCCTGAGCCCAGATCCTCACCTAGAGGGGCATAATTGTGAACATTAATGACGTGCAAAAAGCACATAGACACTCAGATGGTCTCAGAGGGTGGGGAGAAGAAGAGGTTGCCAAGTCGCCTTTGGATGGTTTCAAGGATCATAGCACCAGGAAGACACATGCGGGTTCATATACATTGCTTTTGAGTTGTGGTGCTGGAGAGGACTCTTGAGTGTCCCATGGATTGCAAGGAGATCAAAACAGTCAGTCATAAAGGAAATCAACCCTGAATATTCATTGGAAGAATTTTTACTGAAGCTGAAGCTTCGATACTTTAACCAGCTGATGCGAAGGGCCGACTCTTTGGAAAGGACCCTGATGTTGGGAAAGAGTGAAGGCAAAAGGAGAAAAGGGTGACTGATGTTACCCTTAAGATGGTTAGATAGCTTCACTGACTCAATGGACATGAATTTGAGCAAGTCAGGGAGATAGCGGAGGACAGAGGAGCCTGGCATGCTGCAGTCCGTGGGGTCACAGAGAGCCTGACATGGCTTAGTGACTGAACAACATGCATTAATCTGCTCAGATATCCAGAGAATAGAATCCCAACATCAGCCTGCAGAAATCTATCTTGTTCTTCTTTACCTTTCTGAACTACAAGTGGTTCCATTTTGAGACCCAAATTCACTTTAAAAGTATCATTTTTAATTTTTTTATTCATGTAGTTGCTTTGACCAACAATATGCACGCGCACACACACACACACACACACACACACACACACACATCCCACTCCTCTCTGATTTCTAAATATTTTAAGAAATATTTCACCTTATTCAAATCTCAACTAACTTTAGCCTACAGCATTCTGCTTTCCAAGAAATTTTCTTTTCATGAAATTCCATCTGTTAAATTAATATTTCTCCAGAAACGTGTGTGTTAGGTCCTATTTCTGCAGTCACTGGAAGAACAGCAGCAAAATACAAGGTCTTGACCAATGGAGTGATGGTGGTGTTTAAGGATTTCCTCCATCCTCTGCAACAGAGAGCCCAGATTGGCAGCCCTAGTCAGTTTTCATGGTGTAAAGACACCCTCTATGGCAAATTTCAAACTACCAACATAAGTTAGTGAAAGATGGGTAGTAGTATGCTATCATGTAATATTTCAACTCTAAAGACACAATAAATACAAATAACATCTAGAGCATGAATAAGAATAAGATGTTTAAAAGCAAGTAGAAAATGATAAGGACTACGTATTTATTACCTTTGTTTTCAATGTAATTCATTTTATCATGAGTTCATATATTTCAATTTCAATAATGGCTGTATTTCAAAGCCAGCTCTCAAAATTCCTGGAACTTTAACAGGTGGCTCTCATGACCCAGTACAAGCTGGATACAGCATACCACTGTCCCTTCTCTATTGGTACATGCCTTCTAGAAGATATTTAAAATAAACAGGCAAACAAAATGCTAAATAATTAAAACAACATATAAAATAAATATGTATTAAAATACATGATGGTACATCTGAATCTAATATAATGTTATGTGTCAATATGTGTTTGCTGTGTTTGCTCTGTCACGTTCGACTCTTTGAGGCCTCATGAACTGTAGCCCTCCAGGCTGCTCTATCCATGGGATTCTCCAGGCAAGAATACTGGAGTGGGTAGCCTTGCCCTCCTCCAAGGGATCTGCCCAACCCAGGGGTCAAACCCAGGTTTCCCACATTGCAGGTGGATTCTTTACCATCTGAGCCACAAGGGAATTCTGGTGTAAGTCATCATATATCAATTAAAAATAATTAATAAATAAATGATTCTCTCAGCATATTAAAAAGCAGAGACATCACTTTGCCAACAAAGTTCCCTGTAGTCAAACCTATGGTTTTTCTAGTAGTCATGTGAGATGTGAGAGTTGGTCCATAAAGAAGGCTGAGCGCCAGAGAATTGATGCTTTCAAACTGGTGCTGGAGAAGACTCTTGAAATTCCCTTGGATCTCCCTATAAGGAGATCCAGCCAATCAATCCAATCCTAAAGGAAACCAACCCTGAATATTCATTGAAAGGACTGATGCTGAAGCTGAAGTTCCAATACTTTGGCAGCCTGATGCAAAAATACTCTTTGGAAAAGACCCTGATGCTGGGAAAGATTGAGGGCAGTAGGAGAAGGGGGTGACAGAGGATGAGACTGTTGGATGACATCACTGACTTGATGGACATGGGTTTGAGCAAACTCCAGAAGACAGTGAAGGACAGGGACGCCTAGCATGCCGCAGTCGATGGGGTTTCAAAGAGTTGGATACAACTTAGTGACTAAACAACAGCAACAACAAAATATATCTAATGACAATAAGTATCGTGTTGGACAATAAGTTTGTTCAGGTTTTTCCGTAAGGTATAATGGAAAACGAACCTTTTGGCCAATCCAATATTATGAAAAAAATATAATCAGGATAAGGAGATATTGAGCATCAGGAAAATAGGAGTTTATTTTAGGTAGAGTGAACAAGAAAGACTTGTCAGAAGAGTGGCAAACCTTCTCTTAAATCAGTAAAGGAGTAAAAAATAAAGAGAAAATCCAGAAAAATGCATTCCCAGTGGAAAGAACAGCATGTGCAAAGGGAGAAGTAAGCTTTGTGCATTCAGAAATAGCAAAGCTAGTATGACTAGAGAGGAGTACACGTGTGAAGGATGCTAGGAGAGGCGGTTGAAGAGACAGTCAAGGTCTTGGTCACATGGAGCCTTATAAGCCATGGGGCGGAATTGCTCTTTCAATCTGAATAGGCTGAGAATCCATTGGAAGGATGTCCAGTGGGAGTAACTTTCCTAGTAACCATGTTATTCAGTTCAGTCGTGTCCAACTCTTTACAACACCATGGACTGCAGCACGCCAGGCTTCCCTGTCTGTCACCGCTTGCTCAAACCCATGTCCATCGAGTAGGTGATGCCGTCCAACCATCTCATCCTCTGTCGTCCCCTTCTCCTCCTGCCTTCAATCTTGCCCAGTGTCAAGGTCTTTTCAAATGAGTCAGTTCTTCGCATCTGGTGGCCAAAATATTGGAGTTTCAGCTTCAACATCAGTCCTTCCAATGAGTATTCAGGACTGATTTCCTTTAAGATGGACTGGCTTGATCTCCTTGTAGTCCAAGGGACTCTCAAGAGTCTTCTCCAACACCATAGTTCAAAAGCATCAATTCTTCAGCACTCAGCTTTCTTTATAGTCCAACTCTCACATCCATACATGACTATTGGAAAAACCATAACTTTGACTAGATGGACCTTTGTCAGCAAAGTAATGTCTCTGTTTTTTAGTGTGCTGTCTAGGTTGGTCATAGCTTTTTCTTCCAAGGAGCAAGCAGCTTTTAATTTCATGGATGCAGTCACCATCCACAGTGATTTTGAAGCCCAAAAAGTGTCTCTTACTGTTTCCATTGTTTCCCCATTTATTTGCCATGAAGTGATGGGACCAGATGCCATGATATCAGTTTTTTGAATGTTGAATTTTAAGCCAACTTTTTCACTCTCCTCTTTCACTTTCATCAAGAGGCTATTTAGATCTTCTTCGCTTTCTGCCATAAGGGTGGTGTCATCTATCTGAGGTTATTGATCTTTCTCTCAGCAATCTTGGTTCCAGCTTGTGCTTCATCTAGCCCAGCATTTCACATGATGTACTCTGCATATAAGTTAAATAAGCAGGGTGACAACATATTAAAAAAGCAAAGACAAATAGGTAAAATTATTTTAATTACACTTAACCCAGTGTTTCCAAAATATTCTTATTTCAGCATTATTATAAACTCGGGCCTTGACAAATTTTAACTGGTTTTTGAAAGAGAAATAGGTCTTTAGCTACTTTACAAATGATACCCTCTTTCCTTCATGCAGAGAATTTCAATTCTATGCAGGGGGTGTCAATTCTACCAGTTAATCCTCATTGGAAAACCTCTACTGATTTTATTCAATATATTCGTACCTCCAGATTCTGTGAAATACTTCAGAGGCACGATCTTCTGCCCATATTGTACCAAAATAATGCAGTTAGCAGTAATAAAACTCTGTTGGGGGGAGCACAAAGTCATTAAGCACTTTTAGCCCCCACAGTGAAGCGGGCGATAATGGATAGTTAGATGTCCCTCAGTGTCTGATCTTGGCATAATGCCCCTCTCTTGGGATTCCACTCTCTCAGGGTCTTGGAACACAGCTCATATGCGGCAGCCTGAATCCTGCTTTTATGGTGTATGACAGCGGATGCTTAACTTAACAGCCTCTTTATTCTCTTCCTTGTACAAATGCAGTGCCTTGGCACCCATCTTTCTATTGAATTGCTGTCAGGTAAGGCTTTGCCCAAGGTCAACATAACAAGACTCTGCCCACTACCACAGCCGACGTTAATACATTCGGAGGATTTATGTCAGATTCCAGCTGCTAAAGATTGAGCTGATAATCGTAGGTATTTGGCAGAGGCATTAGCATTTCTGTCTGTGCAGATTTCAATGCCCTATTAACTATTCTGAGGAAAGTTTACCCAGTGGGGGAAAGTACTGACTTGAGTTAGGGATTCCTCATGCCCACCACAGGCAATGTCATAGAAATCTCTATTGCTTTCTGCATGGAGAAATTAACCAGGGTGGCACATCGTTATGGCTCCTAATGAATATGAATACCCGAACATGAAGAATCCAAAAATCATTAGAGCTAGAGAGAGAAAAAAACATGCTTCTAAGTACGATCCCTCTGTGGAGGCCCTCAGGAATGATTTTCTTGGAACACATTGAATGATGATTTTCTGTATACTTCCAAAGAACAGGAAATCTGTCCCATTCTCCAGAATGCATACCAGTAGTGGCGACAGTATAGGCTGTCCTTGGGAAACTCTCCATTTAAATGCAAACAGCTACAAAAAGAAAACCAAACTGTGGATAAATAATAATTCAGAAGAAGGCCTGAAAAAAGTGCAAAGGAGTTCACAGAGGTCAATGTTTTTAAAATGCATTTTAACCCTTTGAACAGAAATACAGAATACTTTTTAAGTACCAGATATGAAAATTGATCATATTTGGTTTTCTGACTCCCAGGGTGCTCTATGATTGGCCTTCCCTGGTGGCCCAGACAGTAAAGAATCTGCCTGCAATGCAGGAGGCCTGGGTTAGAACCCTGGGTTGGAAGATCGCCTGGAGAGGGGAATGGCTACCCACTCCAGTATTTTTGCCTGAAGAATTCCATGGACAGAGAAGCCTAGCGGGCTACAGTCCTTGCTTAATGATTATCAAATGATGAGGCTAATGTTTAATTCTAGCCACTGAATTATACCAAGGAATTAGAGGCAGCTGCTGCAGTAGTAATTTTATGGTCAATAAATATATGACTCTTCTTGGGAAAAATAGTTAACTCTTTCCTTAATAATGTCAAATAACCATCCGTTACACTGGAAAGAACGCACGTACTTGAGTTGGCGCCTTTTGGAAGGTCAGTTCTTATGGGTCACCAGCTGACTTCCTCAATGGGTCTGTGCATTCCCTGATGAACTTTATGGCTCATGAGACCCTAAGCTTCTGGGAGATGAGAGTAAGAACTATCTACCATGTTTTTATATCCTTCAAACCTCCCAGCACATTGCAATGCCCAGAGTTAATCCTCTCAAATCAGTTTAACAGAATTACTGTTATCATGAAATTTCCACTATAGGAATTGTAAGAAACATAGATCAGATTTTTAATGGTTGAACGTTTATTAAAGCCTCTTGTTTTCACTCACACTCATAGTTTCTTTTTTTAAAAATTATTTTATATCAGAGCATAGTTGATTTAATAAGGTGCTAGTTTCAGGTGTAGAGCATGGTGATTCAGTTATATTTACACATGTATCTATTCTTTTTCAAACTCCTTTCATTTAGATTATTACAGAATACTGAGCAGAGTTTCCTGTGCTGTGCTTGTTGCTTATCTGTTTTAAATATAGCGGAGTGGACGTGTCAGTCCAAAACTCCAACAAACATAGTCCTCATTCAAGATTTCTATTTAAGATCCTGAGCCTGTCTGTGAATGTTCTCTACTCACCTGTTATTGGAGATTCTGAAGGGTATAAGGAGTTGGCTGTTCTTTGCCCGAAAATATAGCCCCTCTGAGGACGTCTTTAGGAGTTTACTTAGCTCTCTCTTTTGTTAAAAAAAAGAAAAAGAAAGAAAGAAAGAAGGAAAGAAAAACCAACTGTGAAAAGCAGATACTTATTACATACTCCTCACTAAATGTAGAACTTTAGAAATGTTTCAGTTCAGTTCAGTTCAGCCACTCAGTCATGTCCAACTCTTTGCGATTCCATGAATTGCAGCACGCCAGGCCTCCCTGTCCTTCACCAACTCCCAGAGTTTACTCAAACTCATGTCCATCGAGTCGGTGATGCCATCCAACCATCTCACCCTCTGTCGTCCCCTTCTCCTCCTGCCCTCAATCTTTCCCAGCATCAGGGTCTTTTCCAGTGAGTCAACTCTTCGAATGAGGTGACCAAAGTATTGGAGTTTCAGCTTCAGCATCAGTCCTTCCAATGAACATCCAGGACTGGTCTCCTTTAGGGTGGACTGGTTGGATCTCCTTGCAGTCCAAAGGACTCTCAAGAGTCTTCTCCAACACCACAGTTCAAAAGCATCAATTCTTCAGTGCTCAACTTTCTTTATAGTCCAACTCTCACATCCATACATGACCACTGGAAAAACCATAGCCTTGACTAGACGGACCTTTGTTGGCAAAGTAATGTCTCTGCTTTTTAATATGCTATCTAGGTTAGTCATAACTTTCCTACCAAGGAGTAAGCATCTTTTAAGTTCATGGCTGCAGTCACCATCTGCAGTGATTTTGGAGCCCAAAAAAACAAAGTCAGCCACTGTTTCCACTGTTTCCCCATCTATTTGCCATGAAGTGATGGGACCAGATGCCATGATCTTAGTTTTCTGAATGTTGAGCTTTAAGCCAACTTTTTCCACTCTCCTCTTTCACTTTCATCAAGAGGCCTTTTAGTTCCTCTTCACTTTCTGCCATAAGGGTGGTGTCATCTGCATATCTGAGGTTATTGATATTTCTCCCAGCAATCTTGATTCCAGCTTGTGCTTCTTCCAGCCCAGCATTTCTCATGATGTACTCTGCATATAAGTTAAATAAGCAGGGTGACAATGTACAGCCTTGATGTACCCCTTTTCCTATTTGGAACCAGTCTGTTGGTCCATGTCCAGTTCTAACTGTTGCTTCCTGACCTGCATATATGTTTCTCAAGAGGCAGGTCAGGTGGTCTGGTATTCCCATCTCTTTAAAAATTTTCCACAGTTTATTGTGATCCACACAGTCAAAGGCTTTGGCATAGTCAATAGAAATGTTTACTCTGCCTCTAATTTCAACCCAGCATAGCACAACACTTAAAATGTATTTTCTTCTAATATTTCAGATTCTCTTAGGAACTCTGCCTTCCACTTCATCAAATGCAAATTGAGTCCCTATTATGAGTAAGGCAGAGTGCTCCATGCTATAGTGCATTCAGAGATGTTCATGGCAGAGCCCCAGCCTCATAGAGTTGGTCATTCAATGGGAGGAACAAGGCAAGAACTCATGTAACTCAAGGCCATTTGACAAAACATTTTTCTGAGCAAAAGAAGACTGACTCAAAAATCTTTTATATAATTCCATTAGTGTGATGTTCTAGGATAGTCACAACTAATCTATGGTCAAAAGAAAAAAAAAATGAGAGCAGTGGTGTCCTCTAGGTGCAGAAGTAACTGGTTAAGGGCAAAAGGTAGTTTCTATTTTGGAAACTTTTGGGGTTACACAGGTTAAACTCATCATATGATCTACTTTAGATGTTTACAGCCCATTGTATGCAAATTTTACCTAAAATAACCATGAGTAAATATGGAACTCTACACTCTATGGTGTGCTACTGCAGTATTTAGGGAGAAATGTGCAAACGTCTGCAATTCTCTTTGAAATGCATAGAAGATAAGATGGGTTGATGGGTGGGTGCAGGATGGATGATGGATGAATGGATGGTAGGTATACAATAAATCAAATACCATAAAGTATTAATGGCAGATAGTACGTATAATGTAAGAGGGTTCACTATAAAATTCTTTCAATTTTTCTTCATGTTAGAAAGTTTTAATAAGTATTGATGGGGGAAAATAGCTTCTTATATGAGGAGAAATTGTCAAATGTTTCTTGAAAAACACATGAAGGATTTTGAACGGTAGAACATCAGTAAAGAACATCCACCACTAAGTGAACAACAAAAGCAGAAGGCTAAAAAAGTGAGAAGCACGGTCAGGAAACATGAGCTCGCTCACGTGTAGAACATGAAAGGGAGAGAGTGGGGCCAGGAGGCATGTTGCTGAGGTCACACCATGGAAGACTTCATGCCAAGCTGGGAATCATGAATCTCTGGATGCGGTGAATAGCCCCTGTTGCGGTCTTCTGAGCAAGAGGATGGGGGGATCATAGTTTCCATTTAGGAAGGGGCTTGAGTGATGGAAGAGGAGTAGGGGCAGAGAGAGTCGTTGTTGAGTGATGGGAGGCTGAACCAGAAAGGAAACAGGAGCTAGAAACGTGATGTCCTGGAGTCACAAGACACTCAGCATGTGGAAGAAGCATGGTTGCAACTGTGAACACTGAGGCCTTGCTTTTGCCTCTAACGACCCATGTAACATTTGGCCAGTCCTTCCATTTCACTTCTCTGATAGACTGATTGAGAAAGTGTTCTCCCTGTTTTCACATCCTGAGCCTTTCTGCTCTTTCCATTAGGAATCTCATCTGGCCTTGTGGCTTGCTCTTGCCAACAGAATGCAGTTAAAAGTTTTAGCCTCAGGGGGATTCACACACTTCCACTCCTTTTCCTGGCCCCCTATCACTAGTATGTGATCCAGCCCCGGCCAGTCTTCTGGAGAATCACCAGCTCACAGCCCATCTGGTAAATAAGGCCATCCTAGGCCAGCTTGCACCTGCTGACTCACAAGCATAACCAAATATGCACAAATGAACCCAGAACCCAGCCTGATTGAGACTGGAAAAATCTCCTAGTTAGACTTGTAGACTCAGTAGGATGAAAAAATATTTAAAGTTACTGAGCTTTTGAAAAGTTTGTTATGCAGCAAATGATAACTGAAACAATATCTTGAGACCGTGAACTTGTCATCTGTAGAGAAGGGAACTAAATGAAATAAATTCTAGGGCTTTTATAATTTTGTGTAGTGTCCCCCTAGCTTCATTATTCTATGGTTTTAAGATGAAATGAGAGATTTCATTGTCTTGTTAAATATATTGATCTCTTGGACCCTAGAAAGCTGGTGGGCATTAGCTGCACCATATGTGCACATAAACAGGTAGGCTCTAGGAGACACACGTGGGCGCGTAGGTGGGGGTGGAGGAGAGGAGCAGAGGCCATGCCTACAGTGCAGGGTCCAGAGAAAACGGTTACCTGCAACTGGGGTCCATTTTTACTCTGTCCCACACTCCAACCCTCTCCTCACTGCAGGTCCTCCTAGACTTCAAAGGAGAAATGCACTTTCATTGCTTATATTGATTTTATACCCAAATTTCTCTTTTGTAGAAGTGGACAAGACTATTGTAAGTCTTAACAATTGGCTGGGATTTAAATGGTCAAATGTTTAAAGCCTATAGAGAAATCATTTGGCTTTCTTTAAAAATAAAGCAACAACAAAAAAATCCTACTGTTTGCTTAATGGAACAAAATAGTCTCTACCCAGAAGATCTCTCAGGGTCTAAATAATGCATATAATAGTATGGGAGATTCTATTGATCCAGCTGAACCCATCTATAAGTGCTAAACCTGCCTTATTCTTTTTCTTTTTATGATGAGCCGTTTAAAGAAACTGAACCATTTAAACTTTCAAATTTCACTAAGTTGGAGCAAGTTACTTAACCTTTCCAAATACTTGACAGGGATAAAAAACTGGAGAGCAAATGACTAGTGGCATAGGGTTATTGTGATATTTAAATGACACACACATGGAAACAGTTTGAGACATTCTCTGTTGCTCAGTTAACACCCATTTTTCCTACTCTGCATATTAATTCATTTAGTATACGTCATTTAAAATCTAGCTTAGATGAGGCTCCTTTGTAAACTCTTTATTCGTAAGCTCATGTTAAACCCTTTTTCCCCTCTTATATATACATATATGGGCCTCCCAGGTGGTGCCAAAGGTAAAGAACCCACCAGCCAATAAGGAGACATAAGAGCCAGTTCGATCCCTGGGTCAGGAAGATCCTTTGGAGGAGGAAATGGAAACCCACTCCAATATTCTTGCCTGGAGAAGCCAGGTGGGCTCCAGTCCATAGGGTTTCACAGAGTTGGACACAACTGAGGGGACTTAGCATGCACACACACATATACATGTGTGTGTATATATATATATGTATATGTATATATATATCACTTTGCTATACACCTGAAACATTGTAAATCCACCAACTTCAATAAAAATTTTAAGATAAAATAAAAATAAAAATTGACTAACCAAACAAAACAAAAAAGAAAGAGGCAGAGTTTATTTCTGTCTGTCTGAACTCTGACCAAACTTTTTTTTCCATACATACTTTTTGGTGCTTCAGCTTTATATTGACCTATAAAATTTTCTAATAAGTTCATGTGGTTTGTCTCCCCAGTCAGATTTTACGTTCACTTGGGGCTTATGTATTGTACTTAAAAAAAAAAAAATGTTCTTATAAAGCTTAACAGAGCCAGGTAAATGCTGAAGGTTAATAAAGGGTGATTGATTGATAACAAAAGATAATAAAGTTAGTTACTCTGACTGCTATTGATTATAAGGCATCTCAAGTGCCCTACAACTAAGCATCATTTTTTTAATAATTTGTTGAGGTATAACATACATAGGGTTTCCCAGGGGTTTCAATGGTAAAGAATCTGCCTACCAGTGCAGGAGGCTCAAGAGACATGGGATCGATCCCTGAGTTAGAAGATCCCCTGTAGTAGGAAGTGGCAACCCGCTCCAGTATTCTTGCCTGGAAAATGCTATGGACAGAGGAACCTGGTGGGCTCCAGTCCATGGAGCTGTTAAGAGTCGGACATGAGTGGGAGACAGCATGCATGCATAGGATACATATAGAAAGAAGCACAAATCATATGTGTACAACTCTATGAGTTTTCACAAAGTGATCATATCCAGGTAACCCCTCCACCATTTCAAGAACATTGAAGTCCCCCAAACCTCCTGAGTCCCCTTCCAGTTAACACCAAAGATAGCCATTACTCTGACATCTAACAACAGGTCTTCGTCAGTTTCTTAAAGTTGATAAAAAGTGTGTTCTCATTTAAACCTAACTTCCTATCAGTTCAGTTCAGTTGCTCAGTCATGTCCAACTCTTCGCGATGCCACAAAAGGCAGCACACCAGGCCTCCCTGTCTATCACCAGCTCCCAGAGCTTGCTCTAACTCATGTCCATTGGGTAGTTGATGCCATCCAACCATCTCATCCTCTGTCATTCCCTTCTCCTCATGCCTTCAATCTTGCCAAGCATCAGGGTCCTTTCCAAGGAGTCAGTTCTTTGCACCAGGTCACCAAAGTATTTGAGTTTCAGCTTCAGCATCAGTCCTCCAATGAATATTCAGGACTGATTTCCTTTAGTGTAGACTTGTTTTAATTCCTTGCAGTCCAATGGACTCTCAAGAGTCTTCTCCAACACCATACTTCAAAAGCATCAATTCTTTGGTGCTCAGCTTTCCAACTTTCACATCCATACATGACCACTGGAAAAACCATAGCTTTGATTAGACAGACCTTTGTCAGCAAAGTAGTGTCTCTACTTTTTAATATGCTGTCTAGGTTGGTCATAGCTTTTCTTCCAAGGAGCAAGTGTCTTTTAATTTTAAGGCTGCAATCACCATCTGCAGTGATTTTGGAGCCCCAAAAAATAAAGTCTTTCACGGTTTCCATTGTTTCCTCATCTATTTGCCATGAAGTGATTGGACCAGATGCCATGATCTCAGTCTTCTGAATGTGGCATTTTAAGCCAACTTTTTCACCCTCCTCTTTCACTTTCATCAAGAGGCTCTTTAGTTCTTCTTCACTTTCTGCCATAAGGGTGGTGTCATCTGCATATCTGAAGTTATTGATATTTCTCCTGGCAATCTTGATTCTGCCTTGGGCTTCATATAGCCCAGGGCTTCTCATGATGTACTCTGCATAGAAGTTAAATAAACAGGGTGACAGTATACAGCCTTGATGTACTCCTTTCCCAATTTGGACTTTCTATAGTTAGCATTTTGTTTTGGAAATTCATCCATGTCATTGCATGAAGCTGAAGTTCTTTCATTCATTAGCATGGAATATTCCTTTGTAAGAGTACAATCTATCCATTTACTGTTTTGTTTTAATTGAAGTATAGTTAATTTACAATGCTGTGTTAGTTTCAGGCAAAGAAAAAGTGATCCATTTTCTGTTGATGGATGCTGGGTATGCTGCTCTGAACAGTCACGTGCACATCTTTTTGTAAAGATATGGCATTCAGTTCAGTTCAGTGGCTCAGTCGTGTCTGACTCTTTGCGACTCCATGGACTGCAGCACGCCAGACTTCCCTGTCCATCACTAACTCCCAGAGCTTGCTCAAACTCATGTCCATTGAGTAGGAAATGGCAATCCATTCCAGTATTCTTGCCTGGGAAGTTCCATGGACAGAGAAGTCTGGCAGTCCATGGGGGTCACAAAGAGTGGGACATGACTGAGTACACACACACACACATGCACACACACACACACACACACATGATGCACTCAATAAGTGCTGAATGTATACCCAGAAGGAGAGTTGCTGGCTCATAGGGCATATCTATCTATCTATCTATATCATCTATCATGTCCTGTCTATAGTAGAGACACTGCTAAAAAGCTTTCCAAATGAATTGCACTAAGTTTGCTTTCACCAGCAATGTGCCAGAATATTTATCAAGCCCACCCACATTATAGAGCAGAGTAGCAGTGTCCCTGGTGCCAAGTGGTTAAAAAGAGACTCATGCACATAGAGATCTGAGGACTTTTCAGTCAGTTCCTTAGCTCCCTTGTCCCACCCATGTCTTGGTAAACTTTGGTGGAGAAAGGTCACAGAGTCTCATAACTGTGCTTGTTTTCCATTGGGTTATAAAAGGAATCACTGTTCTCTGGTGGGACTTGTACAGACAGGTTCTTGCTCTTTCATCTCTCCTATGTATTCTGTTAAGAGGGAAAAAAAATTGCTTTCAGAAGATGGAAGGATAAAAAAAAAAGTAAACAGACTGAGAAGACAGACTCAAACGTGTATGTGAGATTTCCCACAATTGTGAGGTTTTCTCTTCATTCTGTCTCTATTTTCATACAGATGCTTCAACTCAGTTTCTCTCACCTGGGCCAGGGACAGCCTATGCTCCAGAGTGGCCGCCTTCTCCCATAGCAGGCTGTGAATCAACAGACTTTTGGCTCAGAATGATGTTTATTGCCATCATCAGCAACTTCTGCTTGCTGGCAGCCCATGTCAGCTGAGTTAAGATCATAGTCAGTTATTAAGGAAGAGGCTAATTGAGAAAAGAACAGATTGTGAATACTGACTTTGTAGCCCTTGAATTTTAGCCCATATATTTAGAATTCATGTTTTCATAGTGCCTTACACACAGCAAAGTGTGGAAGGAACTCAGGAAGAGTTAATCTCACTGGGGTCTTGCCCTTTGCACTTGGGAACCAGGTTTATAACTTGATGACTTGTGTAAGAGGCTTCATGTTCCTCCCCTAGACTGTCAGCCTTCTGCCGGCAGAGACCCCATGACACTCCCGGCACATAGCAGAGTGCCTGGCAGAAGCTCTTTAGATATGCTTCACATCTTCAGTGACAGATGTAATCAATGCCAAGGAGCAGGGGAAAATATAAAATGGTCCAGATAACTGATAGCTAAACAGAAACCCAACTGATGAGCTGTTTAAATGGTCCTCTCTCATCCAACGTAGCTGGCATTCAGCCCTGGGTTCTAACAGGGACACGCAGTTTATCCCCTTGTGTATGCTTTGAAATTGAAGCACGTATAGCAGGCATTACATCTATTATAAAAGCCCCTTCTTAAAACAATACTGAGTCAGGCAAGCCTATCTGAGCTTCATATATGCCAATTAGACAGGCTTATATAAATCTATGAAGGAAAGAATTTTCCCCTAATTAGTTTCTCTCCACTAGCCAACAGAACCAACTTACTCATACTCCAAAATGATCGTAAACCAAGCCACCAAGGGTCCTTTGACATATTTAAAAGTGATAACATAATCATTGTGATTTAATCAAGTTCATTTCACACTTATTGTTAAGGGATACAAGGACTGGCCGTGCTCCCCAGGCAGATTCTACAGGTTTTTGGTTTGTGGGGAAAAAGCAAAAGCAAAGACAGCTTGGGATGTCATCTCTCGAAAAAAATAAAATTAAAATGTGCCTTAATTTGGATTCCCATCTGAACATTCTGTTGATATCCTTTTTCACCACCCAGATGTTCTGTAAGCAAATGTCATCAGTACTTGTTTAAAAAAGACTCAGAGTATTTTCACTTCCAATACTTAATGCTGTGTTTTCCCTTTAAGATGAATTGTACACTGTGACGCTGAAATTATTCAATCTAGCAGCACTTCAGAATAAAGACAGTTGTGATAATACTACTCTAGAAGAACACAGGGGCTTTAACCCCCATGTCTCCTTATTGGTTTGTCATGAGCTATTGACCACCTATCGCCTCTTTTTCTAACCTTGTTTTGCAGAGTGATTTGTTCACATTTATTTATTAAGGATATTACATTATTTACAGCTTGTTCATCGACAGTCTGTCTCCAAAAGTGACAAGGCAACAATATAATTTGCTATCCTTAGTAAATACCTAAGGGGAAAAAAAGAAGATATTATGCAAAGCTTCTTGAAATTTACAAATGAGGCAAGATAAAAATCTCAGCAGAATTTATAACATCTGTACTATGCCTTGATCTTAATATATTACAGCCCCACCCCCACTCACCCATCACAGTGATGCCTTCAATATTTTACTGTGTCGGCCTATCACACAGCTCACAATTTTAAACTGATAAATCTGAGGGCATAAATTTTAGATGCTTTTTGCAAAACAGCAAGGCTGAGGATAGACTGTACATTCAGAGGATTATAGCCTGTTCTAATTCATGCCATTTCCACACTTTTTCCCTTCTTTTGGAGGCTTTCAGGGCATATTTCAAACAAATACCAGAGCTTTGTGTTTATGCCATGTTACAAAGTATATCTGAAGGACAATATCTGTTTTCCAAATCATCTCAGTTATGGAAAGAAAATGGATTCTACTTTGAGTCCAAATGTAAGAGTAGCCCCACAAATAAACATTTAAAAATCTGTCTGTTTGGGATTTGCTGCAGGACTTCCAGCTGTTTGTTACTAACGTAGGCTCCATCCACAGGTGGATGCAATGTGATGGGGCATCCAGGGAAAGGCTGATTGCCTCCAGATATTCTATTCTCCTCTCTTCCCATTCCCCTTTACCTCTCCCCACCACCAGTCCTATGAAAGTCCATGACATTTAACTGATAGAAAAGGGAATCACACTCCTGGGCATATACCCTGAGAAACCATAATTCAAAAAGACTCATGTACGTCAATGTTCTTTGCAGCACTATTTACAATAGCCGGGATACGGAAGCAACCTAGATGTCCATCAACAGATGAATGGATAAAGAGTTGTGGTACATATATACAATGCGATACTACTCAGTCATAAAAAGGAATGAAATTGGGTCATTTGTAGTGGTATAACTGAACCTAGAGTTGGTCATGCAGAGTGAAGTAAGTCAGAGGAAAACAAATATCATATATTAATGCTTACCTATGGAATCTAGAAATAGGGTACTGAAAGTGAAGTTTCTCAGTCGTGTCTGACCCTTTGTGACCCCCTGGACTGCAGCCTGCTACGCTTCTCCGTCCATGGGATTTTCCAGGCAAGAGTACTGGAGTGGGTTGCCCTTTCCTTCTCCTGGGGATCTTCCCAACCCAGGGATCAAACCCAGGTCTCCCGCATTACAGGCAGATTCTTTACTGTCTGAGTCACCAAGAAAGCCCCTAGAAATAGGATACTGATGAACCTGTTTGCAGGAACAGAGAAGCAGATGTAGAGAGTGGACTGCACGCCTTCTGTCTGGGAGGAGGGGGCGACAAACTGACAGAGCAGCATTGACATCTATACACCACCACGTGCAAAACAGCCAGCCAGCAGAAAGCTGCTGGGAAGCACAAGGAGCTCCACTTGAGGCTCCGTGATGATCTAGAGGGGTGGGATGGAGGGAGGGGGACGTGGGCAGGAGCCCGGAGAGGGAGGGGATAGATGTGTATATACAGCTGACTCACGCTGTTATACACCAGAAACTAACACAGCATTGCAAAGCAACTACATTCCAATTAAAAAATTTAAAAAAAGAAAAGGTAGATGAGGGAAGACCATCTCTGGAGTTAATTCCCTATTATAAACTCAGCGCCCCCTGGGAATTGTGCCCCACTCTTTATTGTAATGGCTTAAATTAGCAGAAAAGTAGATTTCTTTTAAAGAAGCTAGGAAGATCCAGAGCATAAGTTGGGGGGAGGGGACAGCTGAGGAGGACAGACTCAGAGATTGGCGACCTCTGAGTTGTGGGAGTACAGCCGGCAGAAGACAGAAATGACAAATGTGACGTCATGTCGCCACCCCTCCCGTGCTTCTGGGAGATCCCCCAGTCAACCGTTGCTCTGCTTCTCGCCAAGCTTTCACGTGGCCTCAGGCTCTGCCAGCACTTCAGGCAGCCCCTATGGGACAGAGGCAGCTTCAGGTGTTTGAAATTATGTACCACCTCTGGTTATCAAAAGGGGCAATTGGGATTAAGAGTGGCCTTGGAGGTTGAGGAGATGGGGAAAAGAGGTTTGGAATTGGGCTTAAAGGCCAGCTTTGCCTTTGGGCCCTGTTAATAAGAACAGTGACCATCATAGTTACTAAAGGCTCCCATGTATGAAGTCCTTACTTCATGTGCTTCGTAACCTGCTGGATTCTTTACTTAGTGCAATGAAGTGTAGTTACTAAATTGGGATGCTCTAGAGCTATGTCTCAGAGTTGGAATCTTAGCATAAGAAGATACCAAGAGATTTCAAGCCTTAGGCTCTCATCTGTAAAAGGGGGATAAAAATGTCACCATAGTAAATTCCCTTGGCCTATTTCCTTGCTTACTCTTGACACATGATCAGCATTCTATAAAAGATTGCTATGTAGCAGCATTATTTCTTAAATTATAAATCAGAATATTTTCTGTGTTTTTATCCTTCCCCTCTCCTCTCATGAGTATTTTGAGAGCAGAGATTCCTTCCCCAGGCACACAAAACAGGAGCAAGCATTTAAAGGCCTGAGGGCCTAGTGAATATCCTATTAGTCAGTTTTTCATCTCTCAGAGACGAAGTAAGCATGAGGCTGCTGGAAAGTCAGAGAAGTGAAGCATCTGTGGGTCTTCTTGAACCAGAAGAAAGATGGACTAGAGGGATGAGCCGAACTCAAAGTGGAAAATAGGGAAAGAACTTCCATGATGAGGTCCAGGACAAGGAGTAGAAGGGTTAATGTTGATGGTCTTCTCTTGATCCCCTAAATGTCCCTGAAGAGAGGGTGGGTGACTTTGAATTTTTTTCCTGGGAGATGGGGATGTGAAGCCTCCCTCGCTTCCTCTAGCACCCTAACAGTGGAACAAGCAGAACCTGCCCCTCTAAGTGGGATAGTGGTGAACTCACAGCCAAAGATATGGCTCTTATAAGCCGAAAACTAAAGGATGCTGTCCAATAGAAATATATTATGAGTCACATACATATTCAAGGGCTCCCCAGGTGTTAAAGAATCTGCCTGCCTATGCAGGAGACACAGGACACCCTGTGTTTGATCCCTGGGTTGGGAAGATCCCCTGGAGGAGGAAATGGCAACCCACTCCAGTATTCTTGCCTGGGAAATCCTGTGGACAGACACACCCGGCAGGCTACATCCTATGGGGTTGCAAAGAGTCAGACACGACTGAGTGACTGAGCACTCATATAACTTAAAATTTCTCTAATAGCTGTGTTTTAAAAAGTAAAAAGAAACAGATGATATGAAATTTAGTACTGTATTTTACTTAATGCAATATATACAAGGTAGTATCTTTTCCACGTGGAATCCACGTGAAGCCAATGACACCAAGTCTTTAAAATCCGATCCATTAGTAAAACTTACAGCACATCTCAGTTTGGATGAGCCACGGTGCTGGTGGCTGCCTTGTTAGTCAGTACAGATCCATAATCTTCAAAACCATCGCGAAGACTGAAGGCATCATCTCTATTTTCACAGACAGGAGAAAAAGAGAAGTCATACAACTTGATGAAGTATTAATATTTAAAATCACTCCTGTCTCACTCTAGTCTCTATATGAGTTTGTCGACTTACACTGATTTCTTGGGCATCTTTATGAAGAAATGTGAATAATAACCTCTCAGGAGGTCAACATGAGACCAGAGAAATTAAGGAAGCACAATTCCACACACATATTCTACCATGATCACCACTCAAATTTCATTTTTTGCTAGGATCTTCTTTGCCCCTTTTAAAATAATCTATTAAGCAGGCGTTAATAGTGTTGTAGATGCTTATTTTGGCAACAGCATGGCAGAAGTCAGCTTCTTCAAGTCAAGCGGGAAATAGCCAAGGCCACAAGGTAAAATATTTAAGAAGCAAGACTCCAGTGAAGCAGAACTCAGAAATGGTCATTATCATTGGGCATGTGAAGTATTTTCCCTCATGGGAATTCCTTCCAAAGTACAGAACTCCCAAATCTACTTCCTACATGGCTAGAGATTTAGAACAGGAGGAGGGAGAGAACAGGTTGGCATGTTTTGCAAAACTTCCACCTGCGTCCACTGTAGCTCTTTCCTTTCTCCTCTACCAGTTTGAGCCAGCTGAGAGGAGTCTCAAAATTTTAATTTACAATCGTACTCAACCTTTGCAAAAGGATGTATGCCATACAGGCTCAAGAGAAAATTAAAGATCAAGAAATTGAAGTGTCATTTTACTGATTAGAACATTTTGATCAAGAAAATATGTAAATGTCCCAAAATCACAGAGCCTACAACCATATGACGAGGACTAGGAATCTCCTGATTTTCAAAAGTTGTCAACCCAGGGAAGAAGAGAAGTTATTCGCAGTATATGGATCTAATGGAGGACTCGTGTTCAGGGTCTATAACAACTCCTATTCATCAATTTGAAAAGGACAGATCACCCAATAAGAGAAAAATTGGTGAAAGGCTGAAACACACACTTCATACGTGTAAATACACTAATTACCAGTTAACAACTGTGTGGACTACGTTCACATATAAAAATTCCATAGAAACTTTAAAAAAAATTTATCTGACTGTGCCAGGTCTTAGCTGTGGCACATGAACACTTAGTTGTGGCATGTGGGGGTATCATTCCCTGACCAAGAAGCGAGCTCCCTGCTTTGGAAATGCAGTCTTAGCCACCAAACCACCAAAGTCCTGAGAGAAGTGTTTTCTGATAAGTGCTAAAATCTGGAAACAAATCAAATGTCCATCGACAATAGAGTGGATTGAAAATCAATGCAATGTGTTCACACAGTGGCAATGAGAATAAATGAACTACCATCATATGCAACATAGATGAGTCTCATAAACATAATATTGAGCAAGAGAAGCAAGAAACAATAAACAGATGCACAATTCTATTTCTTTAATACTCCAAAACAGGCGAAGCTAATCTGTAGTATTAGAAGTCAGAATAGTGGTTAGCCTGATGGGAGGGCCAGATGGGTAGTAACCAGAAGTGTGTATATGTGTGTATGTGGTCCTAGAGGGCTGAAAATGCTGGGGTTTTTTGGTGTTTCTTTTCTTATCCAGGTGCTGGTTACATGGGTGTGCTTGATTTCTGAAAGTATATCAAGTTATACACTTGATAAGTGTATTTTTTGGTGTGTATATTATAGTTCAATGAAAGCTTTTATAAATTGTAACTAAAATTGCTAGAATTCTCCCCAAACTACATACCTGTCCTAGATAGTGGATTTGGGGAATAAATATTTTAACATTGCCCCACTTCCTTCACCCCCACCTCTGTCAGCCAAGGCCATGATGCAGGAAATTATCTTCTGGGCAATTAGAAGCTCAATTTAATCAAATACTTCAGTGAAAATTTAGGATAGGAGTTAGATTGAGGTCACTCAAGCTTCAAAGTTCTTTTAAAATAGTATCAAGGTGATGTTTATATTTAGAACACTTTTTTCTTTCCTCTCCTAAAGCCCAGAGCTCTCCCCAGGGTTCTCAAGCTAAAGTTTGCACCAGGAATTTTGCACTAATAAACCAATAAAGATTACTTTTATCACTCAATTTCCTGGACCTTATATATAGAGGAATGTCAAAATGGCATTTAGAAAGGAGGCCAACTTCTGCTCTGGGGATTTATAATTGTAGCAACACTCCCATGACGTTGCAAACACAAACTGTCCTTTCGGCAAAATTGAGGAGCGCTCCCAGAGGAAGATCTGTGGTGCTAAGGCAATTCTCAAGGGTTTAGTTCTGGAGGCTTCCAACAGTGACAGAGCCTTGATGCTGTTATTAAAGAAGGTTTAGCAGCTTTCCTCAACCTTGAAGAAAAAGTCAGTGGCAGAATAATATCATCAAAAATAAACTGACTTGCTCCCCTCTTCTTTGCTCACCATCTTTCTTTCCCCCATCCCTGGTACTTAAGTCATTTCTTCCTCATCAATATGACTGTAAAACAAGGCAACAAAAAGAGAAAAGGTAATTCTTAGTCTTTGTTTTTCAAAATAGAGCTTGGAGGAGAAGGTGGAATGGAGCCAAGAGTACACTTCAGGTTCACACCAGCCTAGAGCTGCTGGCACACGTCTTCCAGGTGTGTGCCGACTCCTGGTCATCCCCTGCATGGCTATCCACAAAAGCAATGCAGCCAGTGCATATCACAAGCTCTCCCATTCCCAGCTGTGGGTGGACCAGTGGAAGGCTCTACTGAGCCTTACAGGTTCATAACGGAGTATATGGTTGTGGCCTCCAAGGCCACTAGATTTGGCAACTGAAAGACCCAACAGTCTGTTCATCAACAAAAGATGATTGAGAAAGTGTGACCCTGTTTCCCAAGGCTGGTCAGAAAGATGCAGCACACCTACCTCTTCACCTACAGGAGAATCTGCAGCTCACAATGATGACACTGTCTGATGTACAAGTTAGAGCTGGATAGACCTGCCCTCTGTGCAACCCCACAACCTGGGAGATGACTATGAACAAAGAGCCCATGGTCTCCATGAACCAGCAGTCACAGAGGGTGTGGTTCCCCACACCAAACCTCAGCCCACCGGACCCTGCCCTTGCAGCTGGCTGAGAAGCTGGGCATCATTAAATTTGGGTGGAGTGGGGTTTTGATGCAACCAGAGAGTGCCAAAGAATTTAGGGTTTCAATTTGTGGTGCTGGAGAAGACTCTTGAGAGTCCCTTGAACAACAAGAAGATCAAACCTGTCAGTCCTAAAGGAAATCAACCCTGAATATTCATTAGAAGGACTGATGCTGAAGTTGAAGCTCCAATACTTTGACCACCTGATGCAAAGAATCAATCCACTGGAAAAGACCCTGACACTGGGAAAGATTGAGGGCAGGAGAAGAAGGGGGTGACAGAGGATGAGAAGGTTGGATGGCATCACCAACTCAACGGACATGAGTTTGAGCAAACTTCAGGAGTTAGTGAAGGACAGGGAAGCCTGGTGTGCTGCTGTTTGTGGGACTGCAAAGAGTTGGACATGACTAAGCTGCTGAACAACAGCAGGATGTTCACAAGGCACTGAGCAGGACAAGAAAGGTGGATGGCCTTCACAAAAATGAGGACCATGCACGCTGGGGAGGTGGCAGCGCAGCAAGTTCAGACAACTGATCTCTCCATCCACAGTCCCTACAGCCCAGACCTCTCAATCTGCAAGCACAAGACAATATACTCTCTCCTCTCCATCTTCCAATCACTAAAGTTCATGTAGAATTGGGGGAACAAAAAAAAGAGTTTTCCCCCATGGAGTCCATTATAGATGAACTAGAGCCATGAGATGTAGACATCAAGAGACAGGTCTTCATGGTTCCTGTCTTACTACTCAAAACCATACATTTGCCCTAAGAGTGTGCCTTTAAATTATTCAATTGATAATAGCTTTATTGAGTTATCATTGACATGCATATACTGCATATATTTCAATCATGCCATTTCATGTGTTAACATACGTAGACATCCATAAAACTATCATCACAATCATAATAATGAACATTTCCTTCATCCCTCCAAATTTCCTCATGACCTTTTAAAATCGCTCCTTTCAGCCCCATCCCTGCACAAACAGTGATCTGATTTCTGTTCTATCGATTAGTTTGTGTTGTCTGAAGTTTTATTCAGGTGCCATTCAACAGGATATTAGCCTACTGTCTAGGGTGGAATTTCTCCATGGTGTTGCTTTTATCAGGAGTTTATTCCTTCTATTGCTCATTGGCATTTGATATATAGGTATCACACACACACACACATACCTGCACATACATATATGGAACTTTGAAGGGTATGGCAGAGATATAAAATTTTTTAAAAAACTGTTTATGTTTCCTTTCTTCACCAATCTGGATAAAATTTCCATAGACAGTGATGTGTAAAATCCTCTTGGAAATTTGAGAGAATAAAACCAGTGTTTTCTCTCCACCCAGGGACAATGTCCAGGTGAGGTAGAAACAAATGGGAAGACCCTCTGATAGGCGGAGGACCCAGAATATAAGAGAATAGTGTCTAAAGTCTACATAGAAAGGCAAATATTTTAGTGATACTAGCTTGGGCAAGCAGTGACAGCCAAGAACATCCAAGATAATGCAAGTACAGGGGTAGGAAGGTACAGCAGGAAATACCCAGTGTGAAGAAGAAGCAGGCAAAATCCCTAAATGGAATGAGAAAGCCCAGACCCACCTTAGAAAATGCTGTTTAAATTTACCTTGGGATTAAATTTAACTGGGATTAACGGCTCCCTAACTGGAAATTAAATTGAGTTACGTAAGAGAAACAAATTACAACTTACACAAGGGAGCACTTCCCTCTGAAGTCACACCTGCTGTAGAATTGGGTGGATGATTCTAAATGATTACACTCCGGATGTTGATTCCTAGTGATAAAGTCCATGAGATACTGATGTACAAAGTCAACAAATGAAAACAATTTTCCTTCACATTCACCTGTGTATCCCAGGTATCATCTTGGCTTTGTAACAGTTCATGTCTTGCTTTCCCACCTGCAGCTCCCTCTCCTGCCTCTGCACAGACAGAAGGATCGTGAATTCTGGTCACATTCTTTGCCTGTTTAAAATCCTCAAAGAGAAGCCCATGCCCTGTCAGTGGGGGCCGCCTGAGTTGGTACTGTGCTCACTCACTCAGGTCCGACTCTTGTGCAGCTCCAGGGACAGCAGCCCACCAGGATTCTGGAGTGAGTTGCCACTTCCTCCTTCAGGGGATCATCCCACCCAGGGGTCGAACCTGCATCTCCTGTGTCTCTGCATTGGCAGGCAGGTCCTTTCCCATCTTAGAGGGGTTGCCTATTCCACTCTGCCACTCAGCCCCAGCTCCCAGGCGCCCCCATCACAGCCCAGCCTGCAAACTCTGAGTTCCCTCCACTTGCGTCTCCTCCAGAAACTCCCCAGGCAAGCCTGCCTCACTTCCTGCAGGCTTTTTCTCCACAAACCTCTTCTTGAAAAAAACCTTTCTGGCCAGTCTTAAAATTTCAACCTCAGCCAACACCAGCCCCCAAATCAATATGTATATAGATGACTTATTCCAGGCTAGGATAATCCCCCCCTGGTAGGTTTCTTTTTGTTTTAATCACATTTTTAAATTTTTTATTTTATATTGAAGTATAGTTGGTTAGGGGCTTCCCAGGTGGCCCAGTGGTAAAGAATCCACCTACCAATACAGGACACTCCAGTTTGATCCCTGAGCTGGGAAGATCCCCTGGAGAAGGAAATGGCAACCCACTCCAGTATTCTTCCTGGGAAATTCCATGGACAGAGAAGCCTGGCGGGAACAGTCCATGGGGTCACAAAAAGTCAGACACGACTGCACATACCATAGCTGATTAACAATGTAGTTTCAGATGTACAGCAAAGTGATTCAGTTATACATATATTTAATCTCTTTCACATTCTTTTCCCATGTAGGTTATTAAAGAATATCGAACAGAGTTCCTTCCTTGTGTATAACAGTTATGCCCCTGTTCGGTATCCATTTTAAAAATAGTAGGCTGTATATTTGGAAAAGGAAATGGCAGTCCACTCCAGCGTTCTTGCCTGGAGAATCCCAGGGACAGAGGAGCCTGGTGGGCTGCCGTCTATGGGGTCTCATAGAGTTGGATGTGACTGAAGCGACTTAGCAGCAGCAGCAGTGTGTATATTGGAGAATCCCTGACGGCTCAGCTGGTAAAGAATTTACCTGCAAAGAATCTGCCTGCAATGCAAGAGACACAGGAAACTCAGTTTCAATCCCTAGGTTGGGAAGATCCCTTGGAGAAGGAAATGGCAATTCACTCCAGTATAATTGACCGAAAAGTTCCAGGAGCAGAGAAGCCTGCAAGGCTAGAGTACAAAGGGTCCCAAAGAGTCTAATACAACTAAGTGACTGAGCAGACAGACAGTGTGTATATGACAATCCCAAACTCCCAATTTATCTCTCCCCCCATCACCACTTGCCCCTAGCAACCGTAACACTAGCAACTGAGAGAACTTACCATTCTCTAAGTCTGTGAGTCTGTTTCTGTTCCATAGATATTTTCATTTGTGTGGTTTCTTTTTGGATTCCACATATAAGGAATGTCATGTGATATTTCTGCTTCTCTGACTTACTTCACTCAGCACGACATTCTGTAGGTCCACTGAAACCTCCAATGACAGATGGATGGATAAGGAAGATGTGGTATATATATTTAATGAAATATTACTCAGCCATTAAAAAGAATGAGGTAATGCCACTTGCAGCAACATGGACGGACTTAGAGACTGTCATGCTGAGTGAACTCTTTTTCTTATACTTCTGCGATAGACCCCCTTTTCCCTGGTGGGTAAAGTCATTTCTTTAAATACATTTCTGTGTTTCATCAAGTTCCAGACAGATCTGGGGGCTCTGGATAGCACTATAATGTCTGTATATCTCTGCCCCAGTCCATTATAATTAGAGTTTAATTCTGAAAAGTCTATTAATTTTCAGCTTGAGGGGGAATATCACTGTAGCTCTAGAGAATATTGCCTTTCCCAAGACACATATTTGCAGGTGATGTAGGGAAGCAACTACTTGGGTTAATGAAAATATAATAATTGAATTTAATCAGTTCCAACCAAAGGTCAGAGAGTACCTATCCTTTTTACATACAGTAATTTCATTCAGTAACCCTAAGGGGTATATACTATCGTCCATCCCATTTTATAGAATAGGAAACTACAGCATAAACATATTAGGCAGCTCACTAAAACTGCATAGGAACAACTGACAGACCTACTGTAGTGATAACTCAAGGATAATATTTAAAAACTTAACAACCAGCACAGTAATAAAATTATAATGTAATCTATCTATAAGTCAAAACATAAAGGAAAACATTTCTTTTTATTCTCTAAACTAAATAAATTATAAGCATTAAAAATGATAGTTCAGTGATATAAATTATAACACAAATCATTCATCAAATTAATCTAATAGTTCCCTAATTGTGAGTTAATTCTAGGAAATGTTGTATATCTTTTGCGGGAAGGGGCCATCCCTAGCTAAATCTGACTCTGAGTTGACAGGTTGCTGCATCAAGCTCTCCCAATGTTTTCCTTATCAAATCAAGAGTGAGGACTTCTCTGGTGGTCTAGTGGTTAAGAATCTGCCTGCCAATGCAGGGGACATGGGCTCAATCCCTGGTCCAGGAAGACCCCACATGCCAAAGCATGGACACCTCACACCCCCAGCCCAGCACACCGCCACCAGGGCCACCTGCTCCTGTTCTGCACAGGAGCAGGGGCGGGGATGGAGCAACACCCTGGGGGGAGTCTCTGTGGATCACCACAGAGGAAAACACCCAAGCAGAAAAACCTAGAAAGGTGCACAGAAGACTCGCTGACAGCCGTTACCCCTGGAGCTTGGGGAAGGTGGACAAAGAAGACGTCAGACCCCGCTAAAAACACTTAAAAGAAAATGCTTTCATGTGTTACCTTCATAAATAATATTTCATGAAATGAAAATTCCATTCAAATTAATTTTATAAAACTAACTAGTTAGCTGGAGGAAAATAGTTTTTAAAGAACTACTATCCTCTGTCTTAAACATTAAATTCTTTCCATGGACCCACATTTTCCTCTGCTAATCTAATACACTTCAATCCAGTCTAATATTAAATTATTACCTGGATAATGATTGAGCTTCAGCTCCCAGTATTAGTGTGTAAGGTTCTTTGCTATACTCAGTTATTGATTCATTTAAAAATATTATTTAATGAGCACCCTCTTTCTGCCAGGTACTGTGGTAGGTCATGTGGATAAGGAATGAACACATCACATATGGCCCCTGCTCACAGCACTGCAAATGGACACAGGAATTGTAGAAGTGGAAAAGAATATATCTGACGCCTTCACTGGAGACTCACAAGCAAAACGAATAGTGAAGTTAAGAATTAAGAGAAGAAGACAGACCCAAACTTGCTGTTCATTGCTGGCAGAGAGAGGATTCTAGACTAATTCCAGGAGCAACTGGAATTAGTTGAAGCTACTGATGAGTTTCCAATTGCTAAGCTACCAGATCAGATTTGTGTTATTGAAAAAAGCAGTGGAGAAAATTGACTTGAAATGAGCAATATACAGTTCATTGGAAGGACTGATGTTGAAGCTGAAACTCCAATACTTTGGCCACCTGATTGAAGAGCTGACTCATTTGAAAAGACCCTGATGCTGGGAAAGATTGAGGGAAGGAGGAGAAGGGGACGACAGAGGATGAGATGGTTGGATGGCATCACTGACTCAATGGACATGGGTTTGGGTGGACTCCAGGAGTTGGTGATGGACAGAGAGGCCTGGCATGCTGTGGTTCGTGGGGTTGCAAAGAGTTGGACATGACTGAGTGACTGAACTGAACTGAACACCTGGTTTTTTCAATAGTCATAAGATTAAAATGTAATCAAATGCAATCAGCGTCAACCCTCCCCTGGAATGATTTAATGCCCAGTAAGTAGAAAACAATGAACAAAGAACAGCTCACATCCATAAGGAGCAAGTAAAAGAGTCCACCAGTTTAACTGCGATCACAGTGTTACCAAGTGCAAGTTCATGTGTCCTATGCACAGTGAAACCAAAAATACTGAAATGTTGGGATTTGGAGCAGAGACAGGTTTACTGGCGGGCCATGCAAGGAGAACAGATGGCTCATGCTTCCCAATCCCCAAACTCCCAGAAGGGGTTCAGCAAAACATTTTTAAAGGGAAGGTGAAGGTGGGGCACGGTTGGTCGTTGCAAACCTCTAGGTGTTGGAATCCTTTTTTCTTGCAGCTGTCCACCTAGGTCAGGTCACGATGTTCCTATAAACCTCCAACAGCACAAGTGTTATTATCTGTTCTGAAACTTTTTATCTCTACATGAATGGAAAATTGTTACATCTTCAACCTCACTCCCATCTCCCTCCTCATCCCACCCCTCTAGGTTGATTCAGAGCCCCTGTTTGAGTTTCCTGAGACATACAGCAAATTCCCGTTGGCTATCTATTTTACATATGGTGATGTGAGTGTCCATGTTACTCTCTCCATACGTCTCACCCTCTCCTCCCCTCTCCCCATGGCCATAAGTCTATTGTCTATGTCTTTCTCCATTGCTACCCTGTAAATAAATTCTTCAGTACCATTTTTCTAGATTCTATATGTATGCATTAGAATATGGTATCTATCTTCTCTTTCTGACTTACTTCACTCTGCATAATAGGTTCTAGGTTCATCCACCTCATTAGAACTGACTCAAATGTGTTCCTTTTTATGGCTGAGTAATATTCCATTGTGTATATGTACTACAACTTCTTTATCCATTCATCTGTCGATGGACATCTAGGTTGCTTCCATGTTCTAGCTGTTGTAAATAGTGCTGCAGTTAACAATGGGATACCTGTGTCTTTTTCAATTTTGGTTTCCTCAGGGTATATGCCTTGGAACGGGATTGCTGGGTCATATGGTGGTTTTATTCATAGTTTTTTAAGGAATCTCCATATAGTCTTCCATAGTGGCTGTATCAATTTACATCTCCACCAACAGTGCAAGAGCATTCCCTTTTCTCCACACCCTCTCCAGAATTTATTGTTTGTAGACATTTTGATGATGGCCATTCTGACCAGTGTGAGGTGATATCTCATTGTTGTCTTGATTTGCATTTCTCTAATAATGAGCAATGTTGAGCATCTTTTTCACATGTTTGTTAGTCATTTGTGTGTCTTCTTTGGAGAAATGTCTCTTTAGGTCTTTCCCCCACTTTCTGATTGGGTTGGTTGTTTTTCTGGTATTGAGTTGTATGAGCTGCTTGTATATTTTGGAAATTAATCTTTTGTCAGTTGTTTCATTTGCTATTATTTTCTCCCATTCTGAGGTTTGTCTTTTCACCTTGCTTATAGTTTCCTTTGCTGTGCAAAAGATTTTAAGCTTAATCAGGTCCCACTTGTTTACTTTTGTTTTTATTTCTGTTACTCTAGGAGATGGGCCATAGGGGATCTTGCTTTGATTTATGTCATTGAGTGTTCTGCCTATGTTTTCCTCTAAGAGTTTCATAATTTCAGGTCTTACATTTAGGTCTTTAATCCTTTTTGAGTTTATCTTTGTTCATGGCATTAGGAAGTGTTCTAATTTCATTCTTTTACATGTAGCTGTCCAGTTTTCCTATCACCATTTACTGAAGAGTCTTTGCCCCATTGTATATTCTTGGCTCCTTTCTCAAAAATAAGGTACCCATAGGTGCATAGATTTATTTCTGGGCTTTCTATCTTGTTCCATTGGTCTATACTTCTGTTTTTGTGCCAGTACCACACTGTCTTGATGACTGTAGCTTTGTAGTATAATCTAAAGTCAGAAAGGTTGATTTCTCCAGCTCCATTCTTCTTTCTCAAGACTGCTTTTGTTATTCAGGGTCTTTTGTGTTTCTATGTGAATTGTGAAATATTTTGTTCTAGTTCTTTGAAAAATGTCATTGGTAATTTGATAGGGATCGTATTGAATCTGTATGTTGCTTTTGGTAGTATAGTCATTTTCACAATACTGATACTTCCTACCCAGGAACATGGAATATCTCTCCATCTGTTTATGTCATCTTTGATTTCTTTCATTAGTGTCTTATAATTTTCTGCATACTGTTCTTTTGTCTCCTTAGATAAGTTTATTCCTAAATATTTCCTTTTGTTGCATTGGTGAATGGGATTGATTCCTTAATTGCTCTTTCTGATTTTTCATTGTTACTATATAGAAATGCACGTGATTTCTGTGTATTGATTTTGTATCCTTCAACTTTGCTAAATTCACTGATTAGCTCTAGTAATTTTCTGATACTACCTTTAGGGTTTTCTATGTACAGTATCATGTCATCTTCAAACAGTGAGAGCTATGCTTCTTCTTTTCTGAACTGGATTCCTTTTATTTCTTTTTCTTCTCTGATTTCTGTATCTAGGACTTCCAGAACTATGTTGAATAATAGTGGTGAAAGTGGACACCCTTGTCTTGTTCCTGATCTTAGGGGGAATGCTTTCAGCTTTTCACCACTGAGAATAATGTTTGCTGTAGACTCATTATATATGGCCTTTACTATGTTGAGGTAGATTCCTTCTATGCCCATTTTTTGAAGCTTTATTCATAAGTGGGTGCTGAATTTTGTCAAAGAGTTTTTCTGCATCTATTGAGATTATCATATGGTTTTTACCTTTCAATTTGTTAATATGGTGTATCACATTGATTGATTTGTGTATTTTGAAGAATCCTTGCATCCCTGGAATAAACTCAATTTGATCATAGTGTATGAGCTTTTTGATGTGTTGTTGAATTCCGTTTGTTAAAATTTTGTTGAGGACTTTTGCATCTATGTTCATCAATGATATTGGCCTGTAGTTTTCTTTCTTTGTGTTGTCTGTCTGATTTTGCTATCAGGGTGATGTGGCCTCGTAGAATGAGTTTGCAAGTGTTCCTTCCTCTGAAATTTTTTGAATGACTTTTAGAAGGATAGGCATTAGCTCTTCTCTAAATGTTTGAAGATTTCTCCTGTGAAGCCATCTGGTCCTGGGCTTTTATTTTGGGGGAGATATTTTTTTTATCACAGTTTCAATTTCAGTGCTTGTGATTGGGTTGCTCATAATTTCTATTTCTTTCTGGTTCAGTCTCAGAAGATTGAACTTTTCTAAGAATCTGTCCATTTCTTCCAGGTTATCCATTTTATTTCAATAGTTTTTCATAATAGTTTCTTATAATCCTTCGTATTTCTGCATTGTCTCTTGTGACCTTTCCTTTTTCATTTCTAATTTTGTTGATTTGATCCTCTTTTTCTTGATGAGTCTGGATAAAGGCTTGTCAATTTTGTTTATCTTCTCAAAGAACCATCTTTTAGTTTTTGTTAATATTTAGTATTATTTCTTTCATTTCCTTTTCATTTATTTTTGCTCTGATCTTTATGATTTCTTTCCTTCTACTAATTTTGGGGGGGTTTGGTCTTCTTTTTCCAGTTGTTTTAGGTGTAAAGTTAGCTATTCAATTTTCTTGTTTCTTGAGGTAGGATTGTATTGCTGTAAACTTCCCTCTTAGAACTGCTTTTGCTGCATCCCATAGGTTTTGAGTTGTCGTGTTTTCATTGTCATTTGTTTCTAAAAGTTTTTTTATTTCCCTTTTGATTTCCTCAGTAACTTGTTGGTTATTTAGAAACGTGTTGTTTAATCTCCATGTGTTTGTGTTTCTTACAGTTTTTTGTTTTTTGTTTTTTCTTGTAACTGATATCTAGTCTCCTACCGTTATGGTTGGAGAAGATGCTTGGTACAACTTCAATTTTGTTAAATTTACTGAGGTTTGATTTGTGACCCAAAATGTGGTCTAACCTAGAGAATGTTCCGTGTGAACTGGAGAAGGTGTATTCTTCTATTCTTCTGCATTTGGATGGAATGTCCTGAAGATATCAATGAGATTCATGTTATCAAATGTATTATTTAAAACTTGTGTTTCCTTATTTTCTGTTTTGATGATCTGTCCATTGATGTGAGTGGGGTGTTAGTCTCCTACTATTATTGCATTACTGTTGATTTCTCCTTTTCTGTCTGTGAGAGTTCGTCTTATGTATTGAGTAGCTCCTATGTTGGGTGCACAGATATTTACAATTGTTATGTCTTCCTCTTGGATTGCTCCCTTAATCATTATGTAGTGTCCTTCCTTATCTCTTGTAATCTTCTTTATTTCGGGGTCTATTTTGTCTGATATGAGGATTGCTACTCCAGCTTTCTTTTGCTTCCCATTTTCATGGAATATATTTTTCCATCCTCTCACTTTCAGTCTATATGTGGCTTGAGATCTGAAGTGGGTTTCTTGTAGACAACATATATATGGGTCTTGTTTTTGTATCCACTCAGCTAGTCTGTGTCTTTTGGTTGGAACATTTAATCCATTTACATTTAAAGTAATTATTGATATATATGTTCCTATTGCCATTTTCTTAATTGTTTGGGGTTGATTTTGTAGATCTTTTTTCTTCTCTTGACTATATAAGTCCCTCCAATATTTGTTGTAAAGCTGGTTTGGTGGTACTGAATTCTCTTAACCTTTGCTTGTCTGAAAAGCTTTTTATTTGTTTATCAATTTTGAATGAGATCCTTGCCAGGTACAGTAATCTTGGTTGTAGATTTTTTCCCTTTCAGTACTTTAAATATATCCTGCCATTCCCTTCTGGCCTGCAGAGTTTCTACTGAAAGATCAGCTGTTAAATGTATGGGGTTTCTCTTGTATGTTACTTGTTGCTTCTCCCCTGCTGCTTTTAATATTCTTTCTTTGTGTTTAGTCTTTGTTAGTTCGATTAGTATGTGTCTTGGCATGTTTCTCCTTGGATTTATCACATATGGGACTCTTTGTGCCTCTTGGACTTGATTGACTATTTCCTTTTCCATGTTGGGGAAATTTTCAACTATAATCTCTTCAAAATTTTTCTCCTACCCTTTCTTCTGCTCTTCTTCTTCTGGGACCCCTATAATTCAAATATCAGTGCATTTGATATTGTCCCAGACGTCTCTGAGACTATCCTCAGTTTTTTTTTCATTCTTTTTATTTTATTCTGCTTTTCAGAAGTTATTTCCACCATTTTATCTTGAAACTCACTGGTTCATTCTTCTGCTTCAGATATTCTGCTATTGATTCCTTCCAGAGTATTTTTAACTTCAGTTATTGTGTTGTTTGTCTCTGTTTATTCTTTAATTCTTCCAGATCTTTGTTAATTGATTCTTGCATTTTCTCCATTTTGTTTTCAAGGTTTTTTATCATCTCTACTATCATTATTCTGATTTTTTTTTCAAGTAACTTGCCTATTTCCTCTTCATTTATTTGGACTTATGGGTTTCTAATTTGTTCCTTCATTTGTGTAGTATTTCTCTGACTTTTAATTTTTAACTTACTGTGTTTGAGGTCTCCTTTTCCCAGGCTTCAATGTTGAGTTCTTCCTTCCTTTTGGTTTCTGCCCTCCTAAGGTTGGTCCAGTGGTTTGTGTAAGCTTTGTGTAGGGTGAGATATGTGCTGAGTTTTTTTTTTTTTGGCTTGTTTGCTTGTTTTTCCTGTGATGGGCAAGGCTGAGTGAGGTGGTAATCCTGTCTGCTGATGACTGGGTTTGTATGTTTGTTTAGTTTGTTGTTTAGATGAGGCGTCCTGCACAGGGTGCTACTGGTGGTTGGGTGATGCCAGGTCTTGTATTCAAGTGACTTCCTCTGTGTGAGTTCTCACTATTTGATACTCCCTAGGGTTGGCTGTGGTAAAGGCAATGGCAACCCACTCCAGTACTCTTGCCTGGAAAATCCCATGGACAGAGGAGCCTGGTAGGCTGTAGTCCATGGGGTCGTGAAGAGTGGGACACGACTGAGCAACTTCATTTTCACTTTTCACTTTCATGCATTGGAGAAGGAAATGGCAACCCACTCCAGTGTTCTTGCCTGGAGAATCCCAGGGATGGCAGAACCTGGTGGGCTGCCATCTATGGGGTCACACAGAGTCGGACACGACTGAAGCGACTTAGCAGCAGCAGGGTTGGCTCTCTGGTAGTCTAGGGTCTTAGAGTCAGTGCTCCCAACTCCAAAGGCTCAGGTCTTGATCTCAAGTTTTTTTGCATAGTTCTATTGGGCTTCCCTGGTGGCTCAGAGGTTAAAGCATCTGCTTGCAGTGTGGGAGACCTGGGTTCGATCCCTGGGTCGGGAAGATCCCCTGGAGAAGGAAGTGGCAACCCACGCCAGTATTCTTGCCTAGAGAATCCCATGGACGGAGGAGCCTGGTGGGCTATAGTCCATGGAGTCGCCAAGAGTCGGACACGACTGAGCGACTTAACTTAACTTATATATTCTTTTCCACTGGTCAGGTCCTCCTGTCCACTCTCAGCTGGTGTTCCGCATGCACTTCTGTGTCTGAAGGTGTGTTCCTGATGTATCTGTGGAGAGAGATGTACTGCACGTCCACCTGATCCTCCGCCATCTTGTTCTCTCTCTCTCTCTTTTTTTAATTTGAGGACAATCACTTCACAACACCGTGGTGGCCCCTGCCACACATCAACACAGATGTAAGCCACATTCTTGACGCAAAGTGAAAGAATATGAAAGTTTCAGTAAAAGAAACAGATTCAACATGGAGTCAGAGCTGTTCTTTCCAATTACAGGAGCAGCACACCACCACTCCAAAGTTTCCCATATTAACCAAAAAATAATTTAAAGGAAAACATGGGTCTAATTTTAAGTAAGTCTTTGTTTTATTTGCTGGAATGTGGCTGACTGCTCCTGCTGGCAGCCCCAGAGTTTCCCTACTACAATCCTTCACCTTCACTGAGATGGATCCTCTGCACATTCTCATGGATGCTCATGTACATGTGTTTTTGTTGTTGAATCAAATTACCATGATCTTTATTAGAAAATGTTTACCTGATGCAAGTTTGTGATTCCTGGGGTCTTAACATTACATGTCTTTATTTCCAATTCATTAATTCAGCCAGCTGTCATTTCCCCAAGCTTTTTTAGATTGGTGAATATTCTGACAAAGGATCTCAGAAGACATCAACTTAGAATATCTTAATTATTCCACATCCAGCTTATCAGGGGGTGCTACCCAGTGAGATGGAAGTAATGTGCTTTTATTCTGCAACTGGCAGGTGAAATGTTGTATTTGTTTTACAGTAAACATCATCCTTCAAGCAAGAGGCATTTGCAGCTCTGAGGGGCAATGAATTCTCTTCCTTTAGTTAAACCCTGGCGTCCATCTCACATGGTCCTCTGTAATAAGGAAGCTGATCAAAAGTGGCCCTGCCTTGCTAAATCAACTACAAATGGAAAGCTGGGGTGAACAAACATACTTTGGTATTTTATTGCTTATTCCCATTTTCATTTTACAAGGTTTAAAAGAGATGAAAACAGTGCAAACAGGAAGGGCACTGAGTAACCATTGACAACCCTCCGTTTTTTTACCCCCAGCTGGAGGTTCTAATAAGAGTGTATTTAAGCCTGATTCCAGCATTGTCTTGGTGGAATGCCTGGGGTGGCAGCCACAGCAGTTCTGGAAGTTGCTTACAGAGGCAGCAGGTGGTCAGATGGGAGCCTGGGGGCGGGGGATGGGGGGGTGCGCCCTAGAAATGGACTGGCTACCTAATCCATGGGCCCTATGCAAAATGAAAATGTGGGTCCCTGGATCAAAAATGATGAAGACTCTCAAGAGAGCGATGACTAAGCTGCACGTCAAGCTCGCAACCCTTGTGAGAATCGACTGCGACCCCATCCTGGCCCCGCCTGGAACACAAGTCCAGCAGTGGATACACGGTGGGAGTCAAGGCTCCACACAGTGTAGGAATGTAGAGGCTGGGAACCCTCCATCGTAAGAGGAGATTTACAACAAACAGGCTTGTTTAAACAGCCCGGTTAGCCTCAAAACCTTTATTTATTTATTTTTGTCATATTTTTCATTTATGGACAGAGAGGCAGAGATTAAAAATACATTAAAATATAAACAGAGTTTCCATCTAAAGGTATTCATTTCTTGTAGAAACTAGAGAGGATTCAGCCAAATGGCTAAAACGATCCCATCTGGGTGGGGGTGGCGGGGGGAGTGACTGTAAACAGCATATTTTCGGTTGATAGGAGGAAAGGGGATAAACTTCTCTAGAAACAGCTGGTTGCCATGGTAAAATGGGGAGAGAGCAGTTTCTCCAGCTTTTCTCTTCTGGTTTAGAAACACAGCGCTGAGGAGAGGGGCTCAGCAGGAACTTGAAGGAGAAGAGGAGTTCTTGGCGCTCCTGTAAAGCTGTAGGAAATGACCTCAGAGGAGGACTTAGCTGAGGTGTCAGCCTCCCTCCGCTCACGCCTCGTGGAAAAAGCACGCAAGAATGCAAGGCTCCCAGGAGCCTTCCAATCTGGGGACTGGATTGTAAGCAGCGCTGATTGAGTGTGAATCCTGTACTAGGCACCTTGCGGGCGTCATTTTGTTTAATCAGTGTGTTCCTCACAGCCCCCATAACACGTATGATCGTCCTCATTCTGCAGAGGAAAAAACTGAGATCAAAGGTCACAGGATTTGGCTGAAGTCATTTTGCTGTGAAGTGGCAGGCTCCAGATTTGAGTCTTAACAGGATGTGGTCTGTAAAAAAAAACTGAACAAATGCTATAAAAAGGCATATCACAGAAATCATAGGCTTGGTAGCAATAAAACCAGTGTCATAAATAATGAGTGTCATAAAGTGGGAGATTAAAAGTTTAATTGGCAATAACGGTTTGGCATTAGTCCCTTTGCCTTAAATATTTTGGGATTGATATTTGGGTCTTCCTGTATCCTTTGGAAATGAGTTCTATGAGGTGATTAGTAAAAGCTCAGATCTCAGTTTTTCATCAGAAGAGAAACTGTCCACTTTTTTGAATAATAAAAACAACAGATTCTTGATATAATAGCTTCTCAAATAGATGCTAAAGGTGTGTTATCCTTTTGATATCCAGGTGGCAGAATAAGGGGGGTAACCAGGGAGGCTATGTGCCCTATAGCAAATGTTCAATAAATGCCTATGGAATGAATGACCACAAAATGGAAGGGAGAGGAAGGGAAGGTGCATGTGATTAGAAGATTAAAAAGCTTCTTGTTTCTTCCATATTTGTTATTATTTATCTTCAATAGTGCCAATTTGTACTTCTAAGCAGGTCACTGTATGATAAGTAAAAGTTATGAACCCTCAGACAATCATATATAAATATAATTATATATCATTAAGTAATTCTCCTCCACCAAGGATTTATTTATAACCTTATGATTGTCATGGGACTTGCATTTTTATGGTAGAAAGTAATTTAGCAACCTTGAACACTAACTGCAACTTCATTTCTACGAAGAATTTCCATTTACATTGATTAAGAATGCTATGTGGTAAAGACAGATTTTCCATCTTGCTATGCTCTGGTTTACTCTCCTACCCAAAAGTGAAGCAAGGGAGGTGAGTATCCATTCTTCCCCATTCTGGCCCAGCAAGGAGCCTTAGAACCACATGGAGTGAAGCAATGCCCCTCTCCCCTGCCTGCCTCTCTGTCCCTTCAAGCTTGCCTAGGGAGCCCATCACAGTGGCTGATCAGCATCCCTGGCATGGTCACTGGTCCATGGCACCTGCCCAACAAAATCCCTTCCTTTAGCGCCATGGTCTGTAAACTGGCCCTTCTCACCACCATCTCCCTGACCATCACTTGAGCTTTGTGACTTATTCTTTTGTATTCTTAGGCACCTGTCATAGTCGAAAAAAGGCCTGTTAAGCTAACCTCCACTGAAATGTTAATTGTTGATAACTGCATAATGTGTCACCTGCTCAGAAATATTTGCATGTTGTGTGGGACTTAGAAACAGACAAGTCTTATCGGGCTCATAGCCCAGTCAGTTTCATAAACGATATTTGATGAATTGTTTCAATTAAACTAACAAAGAAATAAATCTCTAATAGTAGAGCTTTAGACACTAATATAGTCTAGTAGGGAATCCTTTCTTGAACAAGGATGTTTTCCAAGTGTAACTTAAATCTCACATAGAGTGAACTTTAATTCTGATTCCCCACATTAATCAGAAAAATCTCTGGCTTACATCTGGATGGAATTCCTCCTAGCAACGTACAACCTAAATCCTTTCCTACAGGGTTCCATGGAAACTAGGCAAAGTGATTTGCTTTCCTCCACAAAAAAACTTGTTCACATTTTTGAGGATTATAGTACTGGGGCAAAGTGGGTTAGGGAGAGACTGACTTATTATCCAAGTGAAATGTTTATCCATAGGACTTTTTTCTATGAAGTTATGAAGCAATTCAAATGTATAAAGCTAATATTGTTTCAAATTAACTTGTGCCACATATTTAATTGCTTATGCCTTTCCACTAATTAGCTCCTAGTAATTATACAAAAGAAAAATCTAATCTTCATTACAGAATATGTCTCAAGAAGACGTGGGCACTGGGTTCCATTTTTTTTTTTTTAACTGATTGAAATGTAACAAATATCACACTGTACTTGGGTTTTCAGTTCTTAAGTGTCTCCATTATATGACCTTGGTCAGCAAATTTAAACCTTGCTTTAGTTTCTTATCGGCAAGATGGGAATTTAATTATTTAACATTCTCTCACACCTGTTTTGAGCCAGGCACTGGTCAGAGAGCTTTGCAAATGTGAGCTCATTTAATCCTCTTGGCAACCTCAAGGAACAGCACTATTAGGAGACAGGTTTTTCAGATGAGAGAACTGGGGAAGAGAAAGGTTAGTAACATGCCCAAGGTCATACAACTGGCAAGTCATAGTCAGAACTTGAACCCAGGTACTCTGGAGTCTAAGGTTTTACCCATTGCATGGCAGCCTGCCTCCATAAGCTGGAATCTCGGGCCCTGAAGTAGTTGAGAGCTTGGGGCTGACCTGGCCATGACTTAAATTGCATGGGGAATGGATCTGCTTGACAGACAGAGCCCCTGAAAGACACGCGAGGGAGAAGGAGGGTCTCTGTTACCTGCCGACGAGTGTTCGGTTCATTCGGTTTTCCTGGAAAGTGGTCCATGAGACAGGAATACCGTTTACTTAAGAGGTGATCCTTATGGCAGAAAGTGAAGAGGAACTAAAGAACCTCTTGATGAAAGTGAAAGAAGAGAGTGAAAAAGTTGGCCTAAACTCAACGTTCAGAAAACGAAGATCATGGCATCCGGTCCCATCACTCCATGGGAAATAGATGGGGAAACAGCGGAAGCAGTGTCAGACTTTATTTCTTTGGGCTCCAAAATCACTGCAGATGGTGATTGCAGCCATGAAATTAAAAGACGCTTACTCCTTGGAAGGAAAATTATGACCAACCTAGATAGCATATTAAAAAGCAGAGACATTACTTTGCCAACAAAGGTCCATCTGGTCAAGGCTATGGTTTTTCCAGTGGTCATGTTTGATTGTGAGAGTTGGACTATGAAGAAAGCTGAGCACTGAAGAATTGATGTTTTTGAACTGTGGTGTTGGAGAAGACTCTTGAGAGTCCCTTGGACTGCAAGGAGATCCAACCAGTCCATCCTAAAGGAGATCAGTCCTGGGTGTTCATTGGAAGGACTGATGCTGAAGCTGAAACTCCAATACTTTGGCCCCCTCATGCGAAGAGTTGACTCATTGGAAAAGACCCTGATGCTGGGAGGGATTGGGGGCAGGAGGAGAAGGGGACAACAGAGGATGAGATGGCTGGATGGCATCACCGACTCAATGGACATGAGTTTGAGTAAACTTTGGGAATTGGTGATGGACAGAGAGGCCTGGCGTGCTGTGGTTCACGGGGTCACAAAGAGTCAGAAACGACTGAGCGAGTGAACTGAACTGAAGAGGTGATCACAGGAAACTGCTTCCCTGGTAGTTCAGCTGGTTAACAGTCTGCCTGCAATCAATGCTGGAGACCTGGGTTTAATTCCTGGCCTGGGAAGCTCCCCTGGAGGAAGGCAAGGCAACCCACTCCAGTATTCTTGCCTGAAGAATCCCCATGGACAGAGGAGCCTGGCGGGCTACAGTCCATGGGGTCGCAAAGGGTCAGACCCGATTTAGTGACTAAGCACAGAACAGGAAACTGTGATGATTGGGGGAGTGGTTGAGCAAGGCGGTGGGGAAGAAACACTGGAAAGAGATGGAAATCAGTAAAACAAAACATATTTATGAGCAGATCACCCAGGCAAAGGGAGCTCAAACCCACCTCTGACCTCTGGGATCAGGCAACCATTTTTAACATGGTTGGAAATAGTCACTCCCAAGGGTAGGGAAGCTGTGGTAGTTAGTCATCAGCTCCCATTTCTCATAATTCCTGGGGACATTAACTCCCTGGAACTTTGAGCCCATGCCTGCTTATGAAGCTACCCATGCTTCTTTGGGCAGAGAAAGCATTCAAGCGGAGACACAGGTGCTGAAGCAGGAGGGCCAGCAAACACCAGGACCACACACATCACAGAGTGCAAGGCACAGATACCCAATCATGACCATTTCAGCCACTTAGGAACTCTGCAGCCACCTTCTCCGGGCACAGACGCTGTCAGCCGTCCAATACGGACGTGTTCTCTCTTTCTGAGCTTTTCCTGCCTCAGGTATGAGCACCACTCAAACCCAAGAACATGCCAAGTATGAAATAAGAGTTTCCAGGATTCGTTAATTCATTTAGCAAGTTTCTATCGAGCATCTCTCTGAACCAGGAACTCTTCAGTCACTGGGGATACAACAGTTAAAAAGAAAAAAAAGTGTATATAGGCAAAGATTCTTGCCACATGGAGCTTATTTTCTGTTAGGGGAAGATAAGAAAAAATATAATCCATATGTGAATTGTTTTATATGCTGGAAGTTCCATGCTGTGGGACATAGCAGAATAAGGGGATTGGAAACCACTGTGAGATTGATGCAATTTTAAATATCATAATCAGGGAAGACTTCATGGAGGAGGTGACATTTGCATAGAGATTAGAAGGAGGTGAGTGTGAGCCATTCAGATGTCTGGAGTGTGGCAGGAGTGGGTAAGGAAAGTGAGGAGCACTCCACTGGGAGGAACAAGTTGGTGTGTGGAGATGTGAGGAGGGACAATCAGGGAAAGAAAGGTGGTTGTGAACTGGATGGAAATAGTCACGCGGGAGCTGGTGGGTGGTGGGATCAGAGAGGCAAACCCGGGTCAGATCTTCAGGGTTGGGGGGCATCACAAAGACAGGGAGAAGACGGGAGACAGTGAATGGAGTGGTAGGTGGGATTTGAATGAGATCACTCTGCTGAGAACGAGCTGTGGAGGGCAGAAGAGAGAGCGATGGGTCCATTTGGAGGCTACTGCAGTCAGGGATTCAAGCGAGAGGACCGGGAGGTGGCCCAGGTGGCGGCCGCAGGGATGGTGAACAGAACTGTGTCGTGCTCTGATCACAGAAAGAATTTCCAGAAAGCCTACATAAGGCATACCATATGAGAGAACCATAGTCCCAGAGCATAAGATCCTGGGGCCTGGACTCAGGTCCTAGACTCTCATGTCGCAGTTAGAGAATCTGAACTCAGAAATTCAGAGAGCATGCCTTCCTTTCCCAAGAACACACAGATGAGCCAGGAGGAGATGCCGGGACTTGAATTTTCCACATCCTCTGACCCCTATGGAGTGTGTCCAGTGATGGAGGCCAGCCAGTCCCCCAGGGAGGAGCCACAAGCAAATGACCTGCAAGTCATGCTCACTTGTCAGGCCTTATCCCTGCCACCACTGCCCTTAGCCCTTCAGAGCAGTGACGCTGTTCTTGGCTGAGCCCAGACCCAGCTAATAGTCCTATTCTCAAGGAAGGCTTGCACAATTCATGGAGAGATGGTAACCTCCTGGTAAAATCTTGGGGTCCTTTCATGATGTCACAGCACCTGTGCTGTTGGGAACTTGCTCATCACAATGAGTAATGTGCTCCCTTCCCCTCTTTTTATTATCACTTTGACATTTCTCACAAACACATCTCCTGCTCCTCTAATAATGTCTATGGGGCTGCTTGGCGATCAGCAGCAAAGTTCCCTTGAAAAGTGGAAACTGTTAGTCCCTCAGTCCTGTCTGACTCTTTGCAACCCCATGGACTGTAGCCTGCCAGGCTCCTCTGTCCATGGAGTCTCCAAGCAAGAATACTGGAGTGAGTAGTCCTTCCTTTCTCCAGGAGATCCTCCTGACCCAGTGATCAAACCCAGGTCACCTGCATTGCAGGTGAATTCTTTATCATCTGAGCCACTAGTTCCCTTGGGTGATCTCAAAACCATGGTTCCCTGCTCTTCTCACATTCAATTTGGTATCAGTAGGGACCTTTGCAAATAACATCCCTGTTTTATGTATATACCATAAAAGAAGCCTCATAAATATCTAAAGACTGATTTTCCACTCATATGGGGCTGAATTAGGACACCGACTCTAGAAGGAAAGCAAAGTAATTTGGAAGAAAGGCCATTTCCACTGACAACCCTGCCCCCCTGCACCTCCCCCGCCATGCCCTGGGACCAAGATACATGCCCTCCTCCCTTTTATTAGACATGTTTAACTAATGGGAGCGCCAGTGAATCAAATTTGCCTTATATTTGCATACAGAGTGCAATGTGTACAATTGTCTTACAAAACATCTAGGTTACTGGTTGGCTTTTTCCTCATCTAGTAATAGAATCAGTTTGCATTCTCTGAGCAAATATCCATCAGCTAGCAGGGAAGCCTCCAGAAGCCTGCTGAAAGACAGGAAGAAGTCTGTCTTGACACAGAGCCAGCTTGGTTCCTCCTATAAAACTGCTCATTCAGCTTTCACGGTGGCTTTAATATGGGGCCCATCTATGCCAAGTATTATTTTGAATATCATGTTTTATTGTAAAGACTAAGTTAAACTCTCTCTCACCCAATACTGATAACAGAAAACAAACTTGAGCCTAACAGATTTTTCCAATTATTCTTTCTCATTCTTTCCTCTGACACCCTTGTCATCACATTCTTTTCTGAAAACTACAAAGTAACCAGTGTCTGTATCAAGTTATGAGACACTGTATCCAGCGCTCCTGAAATCTGAAGTCATATTTGCTTCTTAAAACACAAATAATAAACTCCCATCATTGGAAGGACTGATGCTGAAGCTGAAACTCCAATATTTTGGCCACCTGATGCAAGGAACTGACTCATTGGAACTGACTCATTCCCTGATGCTGGGAAAGATTGAAGGCAGGAGGAGAAGAGGGTGACAGAGGATGAGATGTTGGATGGCATCACCAACTCGATGGACATGAGTGTGAGTAAACTCCGGGAGTTGGTGATGGACAGGGGGGCTTGGTGTGCTGCAGCCCATGGAGTCACAGAGTTGGACATGACTGAGCGACTGAACTGGACTGAACTTTTCTTCCACCTTTCATTCAAGACCTAGAGATGGGGTTCATGTGGAGATGTTCAAGGTAGCTCACATTTTTATTTCTGCTGGCACTACTTACAATAGCCAAAACGTGAAAACAACCTAAAGGTCCATTGACAGATGAATGGATAAAGAAGATGTGATGCATATACAATGAAATATTATTCAGTCATAAAAAAGAATGAGATAATGCCATTTGCAGCAACGTGGATGAACCCAGAGGTTATCATACTAAGTGAAGTTACGTCAGAAAGAGAAAGACAAATGCCATATAATACCACTTGTATATAGAATTTAAAATATGAAATAGAAACAGACTCACAGACACAGAGAACAGATTTGTGGTCACCACGGGGGAGACCGGGTGAGAGAGGGATGGACTGGAGCTGGGGATTAGCAGAAGCAAACTCTTATATAGAGAATGGATAAATAAGGTCATACCGTACTGCACGGGGAATGATATTCAGTATCCTGTAATAAACCATAATGGAAAAGAATATACATATATGTATGTGTGTGTGTGTGTGTGTGTGTGTGTGTGTGCGTTCCCCAACAGCTCAGCAGGTAAAGAATCCACCTGCAATGCAGGAGACACAGGTTCGATCCTTGGGTTGGAAGATCCCCTGGAGGATGGCATGGCAACCCAATCCAGTGTTCTTGCCAGGAAAATCTCAGGGGCAGAGGGAACCTGGTGGGCTACGGTCCATGGGGTTGCAAAGAGTCAGACACAACTGAAGCGACTAAGCATGCGCACGCACACACACACACACACATAACTGAATCACTTTTCTGTACACCAGAAATGAACACAACATTGCAAATTACACTTCAGTTTAAAAATAAAAATTCACGGGCCTTCCCTGGTGGTCCAGTGGTTAAGACTGAGATTCCACTTCAAAGGATGCAGGTTCGATCCCTGGCTGGGGAACTGGATCCTCCATGCTGATGCCTGCACAACACGGCCAAAAAGGAGAACACTAACACCCACCCCCACCCCCCCCAAAAAAGATTTTACCTCTGCTGATAAGAGATGCTCTAGGGACAAAGTAAATGTTACCTCTGCTCGATTAACTCTTGTTTACAGGAAGAACACTGGGGAGATTCAGAACGGATGTGCTTGAAATGGGAGGCAGGCTCAGTCTCCACACAGAAAGGGATTTTGACAAGAGGAGTTTATGAATATGTGGGGGCAGAATCTGGATTTGAAAGTGACATACTTACCGGGAGATGAGATGTTCACGCCTGCTTAAATCCTTCTGTGTGGTTATTAATAATCCCCGAACATAACACACTCACAAGGCATCTGTTTCAGTTACGGTGAAAGCGAGCCACCACATCATCGGGTGGAAAACAGACAAAGCTTACCTGCGCCCTGTGGCACCGTGAGGAAGCAGGCAGCCCTGGACGTGGATGAGCAATGCTGCTGCATCAGTTCCTGGCACTGGTGCCCAGGAAGCTGGCGCAGAGGAAAGGAAATAAATTAGATCACAGCCCAAGTGGGACTGTCATCCTGTTGGGCAGCAGAAAGGGGTGCAGAAGAGAGCATGTTCTGTAGTTCTGCCGAGTCCCTGCGGAGATAGGCTGTGATGCACTCAACGCTTTCAATAAGACAACAGTGTGATTCAAGAGCGGGGTAGGGGCCCTGATGGTGGTGGTGTTTCAAGATGTTCGCTGTGTATCTGTCCCATTTGAAGCTGGTCACTTTACCTGCCTTTGCACTGGCTTCACACACTGCCCTCTCATCTCCCTATCAGTCATTCTGCTTTTGGCTTAGCTTCTTTCACTTCAGAAAGTTAGTTTAAAAGTAAGGATGTTATCTGAAAAAGAGTGGCGTATTCAACCATCTCTGCTTTTGGCAATTGTGGCCTGCTAAAAGGTCATTTCTGTTGGGTGGAAGGATTTGGCCACTAATCATGACCCTTGACTCTAGGCCTCTGCTACTCTAAAGGTGATCCATCAAACAGCACCATCGCAATCTCCTTGGAGCTTATTGGAAATGCAGGACCTCAGCTCTACCCCAGACCTGTTCAGTCAGAATCTGCATTTTTAAATTTTATTTCCATTTTTCGTCCGTGCTGTGCAGCATGTGGGACCCTAGGTCCCTGACCAGGAATTAAACCCACACCCCTACATTGGACGTGCAGAGTCTTAACCATTGGACCACCAGGGAAATCCTAGAATCTGCATTTTAACAAGATCCCCAGGAGCTGTATGTGTATAGTGATGACTAAGAAGTGGCGTTCTAGGTTCCCTGGGATCACTGGGTTCTAGAAAGCTGTCTTTGGAAACACAATGTTGGAAGTTACAGAAAATAAAGTTTCCCTACTTGATTATTTGGCCTTGGGAGACACAGTATGCTTATTTCTATTATTCCACTAAACGTTGTATCTCTCAGGAATATTAGAATACAAAGGATAGGGGATAAAGGAAAAGAATGAAAGAATAAATGAAAGAGAAAAGGAATAGGAATAAGAGAAGAATTAAACTGGTTAAAGCAAAAGTAGGCCTGTGCTAAATCATGTAATAAAATGTCCATGGCCATGTGTCTTTGGGTCTAGCTGAAGCAGAATCTGTCATTGAGTACTTGTCTCTTTCTTTCTGTTGGAACTTTGTCTGAAAACAAACTTTTTCAAAAGGTAATAAGAAATGTGGCCATTAGTGAGTCCAGGTTGAAAACCTGGCAGTTTTGCTGTAGTATCAAAGGAAAAAAAAACACTTCTCTTCCAATTATTTTATATAAGAAACCCCCAAATCCAAAACTCACTTTAGTAAACCCAGTCGGGCCATGGATTCCTGGCTGGAGCAATCACTCAAATTGGCCAGGTCAAGTTATATGCATGCTCCTTGGCCAGTGGGGTAAGGTCAGTCCCCATGACCTTTGAGTTAGGAAGATGTGATTTCCAAAGGAAAATCTACTTTCTCTTACTTGAAGGAGAGGGAATGATTGCTAGGTAGGCAACAACAGATACCCAGTAATTTGGTGTATTACAAATTAATATTTCTATCAACATTTACTGAGGTCCCACTTTGTGTCAGAAACTATGAATTACACCAAGATGAATAGTGCCAGTCCTGGAAAAAGAGGAACAGAAAACCCCTAATTATTGTGCAAATAATTACTGTGCAAAGTCAAGTGAAAGCGCAAGTCCTGTGCTATGGATTCTAGAGAAAGGAGTGTTTCATTCTGCATTAGACACATGGAATGGCTTTTTTTGGGCTTCAAGAATAACTGGGCTTCCAAATCAGGGAGCCAAGAGGAAAGGAAATACTAAGGTTTAGAGACATGTGACCAATTCTTAGAGTTTAGGAAGTAAATCATTGGGGAATTGGAGCCAGATAGCAAAGGGCATCTTTGAATGTGAACTTGCTAAGAGTTTAAACTTTATTTATTAGAAAGGGATCTTAAAAAGGTTTAAAGAGGAGAATGACACCCAGAGAGAGTTTTGAGAAGAACACTCAAGTTTGGAAACAGTTGTGGGAGGATTAAAATCGTGGATGAGGGATGAATTTAAATGTGTTTAATGACCCTTCAGATGAAAAAAAATCAAGATTCCTTACCCTACATGCTGACATCTAAACTAATTTCAGCTGGCCATCAGTGGCCCCAAACAGTAACACACTGGTTAATGCATGCGTGCGAAGTCACTCAGTCGTGTCTGACTCTCTGCGACCCTGTGGACTGTAGCCCTCCAGACTCCTCTGTCTGTGGGATTCTCCACAGAATACTTGAGTGGGGTTGCCATGCCCTTCTCAAGAGGATCTTCCTGACCCAGAGATCAAACCCATCTCTCTTATGCCTCTTGCATTGGCAGGCAAGTTCTTTACCACTAGCGCCACCTGCGACGCCCACACTGGTTAATAGTTAAAGAAAATTCTCTACTGGGGAGAACTGGGTGAGTTAGTTAAGAGTCAGTCTTTAGTGCTTGTGGCTGTTGAATGCATTCGGTAACAAATCTGAAGCGTGCTCCTTCTCTAAGGAACTGGACAGCCAGGGGTTTGGATTATATTTTAGGCAGGGGCTGCCCTGTACTCTTCCTCCTGAACTATAATACCATAGCTTTTCTGGTCTTAATTTAAAAAGACAAAAAGACTACAGAGGGAGGAAAGGAGAATAGAGGAGAAGAGAAGTGGAAGGAAGAGAGGGAGAGAGGATGAAAGGAGGGAAGAAGGGAGGAAAAAAAAGCAAGGAGGTAAGTAGGAGTGGAAGAAAACATCCAAGGGGTACAGAGACCCAGGTGAGGAGGAAAGTCATTGACCAAGTCTGGGCGGATTCTCAGTGTTTTCCTTGAATCGATTTTCCGTCAGAGCTGACTTTAGACAATCCTTAAACTTGTGAAGTCAGATGTCACTCTAAGTTCAGGCGTGCTCTGCATTTGACCTTCATGCTCAGTTCTGACGGCAGTCTGCAGTGCATTGAGAACTTTTGCGGAAAGTGTTGCTGGGGAAAGGCTGTTTGATAACAGAACGTGAGGCTGTGCTGCGCCTCCTGAGGGGATGCCTGGCCTTCTGTCGAGGGGAGTCTCCCTCAGAGCGTGTTGACACTTCTCTGAGCTTCCACAGTCTCCGAGCTGGGCTCTGGCCTCCCCAGGGATCCACCGGCCAGTCCCAGGAATCAGAGCCCTTGGTCTCCCAATGAGCAGTGTTCTGAGCGTGCAGGTCTCTCCAGTAATGAGATGCCAGGAGTTGAGGGATCATGCTCAGCACAGAAATGCCACCAAGCCAAGGGGTGCCCGAGTGTGAGAGGGCCATCCGTTCCGGGGGGTATTCCGGGGAGGACCACCACATCCTCCCCAGCAGCGGACAACTGCATCTTCAGAGCAATCTCATAACACAGGGCATGTCGCCCATACCTTCTGGAATCAATACTCTCTGCCACTGCTCCATGAATACTGGTGTGTGTGCCTCAGTGTGTGTGCAGGTGTGTCTGTTGTGGTCAGATACCTGGATTTCACTTTTGAAGTTTTGTTCTTGGTCACTGGTTTTACTTGAGAAGGACTGGATCTGAGGTGAGCATGAACAGCACATGACCAACAAAGGAAAACTGCTACTCGGCCCCCAAACCCTGACTTTCTATAAAGTCACTAAAATCTCTGCAATAATCTTAAATTCCAAAATATTTCCCAATATATGCTGCAATGTATATTTCTTAATGTACACTTTTTCTTAGGTTTGTTCATAAACTTTTTCACTATTGTTTTTGATGGGGTAATATTTTCCTTCATCTTCATACTGCAGGTTAATCATGTGTATGTGTGGTTTGTGCAGATGTGGTTTGCATGTGTGTATGTAAGCGCATGTGTGCATAATGAATGTGTGTATTCATGAATACATGCATATGCTCTGCTGGGGGAGAGGGTGAATGGGTGTGATAACAGGTGTGCACTTGAGTTGTGTGTGTGTATGTAGTGTGTTTGTGATTGTGTCTGGTGATACATGTGTGCACTGAAGTATGTGTATGTGTGCTTGGGATGTGTGTGGTTTATACTTGGAAGACTATGTGTGTATATGGAGTGTGGATAGGTATACATATGTGGTATGGGGTGCAGCATACATGGGATTCATATGTGTTGGTGTGTATCTATATATATTATGTTTGGGAGTGTCAAGGGTGTATGTGAAAATTGTGTGTATATGCACTTGTAGGTGCCAGTGAGTTTCTGAACTATGTTCTGATGTAATAAAGAAATAGTTTAGGAGAATAAAAGAACATTATTTTATTACTTTAAAAAAAAATCTGTGTTTGAAGTAGATTTTGAATATTTGTTTTCATAGACGAAGCAGTTATTCTAGTTTCTAGCCAAAGGCAGCTGTCTTGAACACTTGGGAAAATGCCCAAAATAATACTTTCTAAAAGCAATTTAAAATTGAAATGGACATGCCATTTTTTAGGTGTCCAAAGGGATGACAGAAGATAGTTGATGGTGTGTTATTTGAGAGAGAGAAAAACGATTAAAATGTTTGACTGTAGCAACAATAAAATACTAATGAACCAGAAGAACAGATGGAAATTGAAAAGCATGTGCGGTGTCAGAACCCCAAATACAGAGATTTGTTAAATTACAGGGTTTGTTCCCCTGAGAGAGGAGCTGCAGTTTGCTGATAACTCGATGACACCCAGGATTCTTAGTGTAACACAGCAACGCCATTTTCTGCCTGAAACCTGCAAAAACTAATTAATTACATAGCTTTGGTTACCAGGTTAGAACCAAGTGTTGCTGTCCAATTTCCAAAGACTGAACTTTCTAAATTGTCAGAAGAACAGCATTTTCCTAATTGTCTGCTGACTATTGTAGATTGTTACAAAGTCTGCTATAAATTGCTCTTAAGGAAAATGTCTCATGATAAATGGTTTGCTTTTTTGACCATCTGGAAAGGCTTCTTACAGCTTTGAAAATTCTTGAGTCACCCAGCCTTCTTTAGTGGACTGAATTTTGTCCTATTGAGTTGTACCTCAAAAGATAATGTGTAAATCAGGAGGGTGAATGGCTCTTAAGAAGGGTTTTACAATAGTACCAGCTGGGTGTGCCAGGCTAGGTACTGTGATGGAGAAAAAATATTCCTCTCTGCTCTAAACAAAAGACCCCAGGCTACTTCTCAAGAAAGAAGTGAGATTTTAGAAGCTTCCTGAGCACAATTAAGTGGGAAATAATGTCCTGCCCATTGCAACAACAACAAAAAAAGGATCCTTTTTGTGTTACTTTTTCCCCCAGAAGTAGCTGGGAGTTGGAAACCAAAATGAATGCAGGAGGCCCAGTGGGAACTGTGAAGGAATGGACACTTGTCTGGAGTCTCTGGTGGTTCTCTGAGCCTTTCCCCCAGTGCTTGCCACATTCCTACTGCCAGAGAAACAAGCCCACTAGTGGCCAGTGGAAACTGAATGGATAGAGCCACACTGGAGAACAACTTGCCGGAATCTTCTAAAATTGCAATCATAAACAGTCTGTGCCCACAGGTGTACTTTTCAGTATCTTGCCCAGAGAACCACTCATCCACAAACCCCAGGAGGATGGTACTAGAGTAGCCAGCACAGCATTGCTTGCAATAGCAAGGGATTGGACGGGAATTTCAGGTTTACCAGCAGTGGAAGGACTGTGAAATAGACTGTGTATTCAAGTTATTGAACTACTGGCAGCTCTTTATATTGGATGGATTTGTGTGAGTTACCATATGACTTCCAGTGTTTGGCATTGAGTTAAATTAAAGCAAGTAGCAGAAGAAACAGAGAAGGCAATGGCAACCCACTCCAGTACTCTTGCCTGGAAAATCCTATGGACGGGGGAGTCGTCTATGGGGTCGCACAGAGTTGGACATGACTGAAGCGACTTAGCAGCAGCAGAAGAAGAAAAAAAGAAGGAGCAGCTCCTCATTACTCATGAATTCCTCATATGTGAATTCACCTATTCATTGAAATGTATTTGTAATTCTAAAATGAATACTCATGGAATAGTCACAGACATGCATGGTGGTGAAAAAGTTAAGCTGCCTGACATACACGTTTTCAGCTGAGTTTAAGCAATATAACTCTGCTTTCCTGTCTTAGTCCTCATCCTACAAATAAGTGTCCTAGTCAGTCTATCAAGTGTAGAGTTTTGGCACATTTCCATGCTTGTCGCTGGTCATTTTGCCGTTTGAAATGCCCCCCCAGTATAGCGCTGAAGTGCCATCAAGTGTTTCTAAGTGCAGGAGAGCTGTGATGGGCCTTGCAGAGAAAAGACACGTTACATAAGCTTCATCTGAATATGAGTGATGGTGCTGCTGACTGTGAGTTCAATGCTAATCAATCAACAGACTGGGCCATCCAGAAAAAAGGAGAGGAAATGCACCAGTCTGTTCATAATTCCACTCCAGAAAGTTCTAATGTTAGTTATTATCTACAGTGCTATGGAAGAGATGGAAAAGTAGCCAAATTTGTGGATTCATGAGCTGATGACCGATAAAACTGAGGAGTGGACAGCATTGTTGTGAGGCTGAGAACCAAAGAAATTGATGGTCCTGTCACCCAGGGTCAGGAAAATGTCAAACTCATCTCAGCTAGTGCTGGGGGCTTGTGAATTTCACAAAGCAACACCATGTGAAAAGTGCTACATTTGCAGAGGCTGTGAAAGATTTTTTTTTTTCTTGCTAAGTGTTACACAGGAAAAGGGGTAAGTGAAAGAGTAGATTTTCAATGATGCTCAGAATGATTTGTTTTATAAGAATATTGGTAAACAAACCTATACAACACGAGTGGCCCTTAGGTTGATCATAATGTTGCGAGCAGAGACACGCAGGAATGTCACCCTGTCTTTCCTCTAGGAGCAAAGATTTCAATATCTGCTAATTCAGGGCCCTTGGCACCTTGGAAGGAAAGTTATGACCAACCTAGATAGCATATTAAAAAGCAGAGACATTACTTTGCCAACAAAGGTCCGTCTAGTCAAGGCTATGGTTTTTCCAGTGGTCATGTATGGATGTGAGGGTTGGACTACAAAGAAAGCTGAGTGCTGAAGAATTGATGCTTTTGAACTGTGGTGTTGGAGAAGACTCTTGAGAGTCCCTTGGACATCATGGAGATCCAATCAGTCCATCCTAAAGGAGATCAGTCCTGGGTGTTCATTGGACAGCCTGATGCTGAAGCTGAAATTCCAGTACTTTGGCCACCTCATGCGAAGAGCTGACTCATTGGAAAAAGACCCTGATGCTGGGAAAGATTGAGGGCAGGAGGAGAAGGGGATGACAGAGGATGAGATGGCTGGATGGCATCATTGACACAATGGACTCTGAGAGTTGGTGATGGACGGGGGGCCTGGCGTGCTGCAGTTCATGGGGTCACAAAGAGTCAGACACGACTGAGCGACTGAACTGAATGAATGAACTGAATGGCACCTTACAAAATGTAACTACTGCAAATGATGAGCATATACTGCCAATACTTGTCCCTATGTGTGTGGAAATATCTCATACTAACTGAAAATGATTCCCTAATAAGTGAAGTTCCATTTAATTTCTCCTAATTTCTCCAGTCACAAATCTAATACTTCCAGGTAAGTTAATACTTCCATTGCACATCTTAGTCATGTTATATTTTTATAAATTTTTGTTTGTTTGTTTTGGTTTGGTTTTTTAATCTGCTAATCCTTTGCTATTTTTTAACATCAGTTTTTAACAGCTGTCATGGGAACTGTGACTGATGCTTCTTTTTTTTCTAATTATTTTAGCTATTTTTTGAAGTTTTGAAGGGTTTGCTTCTGGAAATTGGCTTTTTGTGTAAAAGTGAAAGGTAATTTGGCACCGACTGTGTCCCTCTATGAATTATCGTAATTGGGAGGTGTACACTCAAGTGTGAAAGGACGGCTAAGAATTCGTTATTTCCTAAATAAAAACTTGGATTTTTCTTCCTTCTGCAAAAATCTCATAGGGCTGTTTATCAAAGGAACCATTTGCAACCTTTTTGAGCATTGCAGTGTATGTGTATAATTAAGGCAAAATCTGATAAATAAGTAGGTCTCCTCTAATGCACACAGGTCCCGTTCTTTTCTAAGAATCTAAATTATTTTTAAATCACCTTGGAATATAAATTGAAAATTGAAGAGTAATAAAAAACAACAATTTCTACTTCACCTCTGCCCAGATTTCCCATCTCTGACAAACTCTGACTGTGGTTTAGTGGACTGTGCAACAGTCTAACTGCTCTTCTTGATTAAAAGTTATTGGACATTCAAGGAGAAGATGCATCTACCTTGGCAAATATATTATTAAAATCTTTGAAATATGCTTGCACAGAGTAATGGAAACATTACTGCATAGATAGGAAGGAAATAACCTTATCTGTGTTGTAACACCAATAGGACTGTCGTAAATATGCAGTTATCCTGAGATGCTTGGTAAGTGGATGGGGTGGAGGAACAGTGGATGGACCTTCCGGAAAGAGAGCAAGGGTTTCCAATGCATAAATGAAAAGTGATATGCTGCCATCTCTCTGTATTGATCCTATAGGAACTAGGATTCCAGGGACTAGAGACCTGGGAGAAAAAGTGGGCTGGGTCATGTAGCAGCCAGTCATGCCTCACTTGCACTGACCTCATCTTTACCAGTCTACTGCTTGCCTTCCAGCTTCCAGATGGAGAAACCCTCCATCTCCAGGGCCCACTTTGCTTGCTGGTGCAGCTGGCCCAAAGACCCGTGGAGTGGATACCACCCTACCCCACAGTCCTTATGCAGGGAGCACATAAGTGCATAAGTGGAGGCTGCCCGCTGCACTCAAGGGCAAACCTCTGGACTATATTCTGCACTGGCCCCAGGGCTCCCTGATTGGATGGAGCTCCAGATGCCCACACTGGATAGCTCTCTCTTTGGCCTCTTTACCTTCCTTGTCCCCCTTCCCCACTCCCAACCTCGTTTCCTAGGAATCCATTGTCCCCCTGCAAATAAACCATTCATACTCACATTCCTTATCTCAGAGTCTGCTTCCAGGAAAACCAAGGATGTAGGTTTCCAGGTTCCAGAATCCTCTAAATGAATAGATGTGGGCCCCTTATATTCACCACTGGTGTCACAAATGAAAGAAAAAACCGGAAGCAGAGATCAAGAAAGTATTGTCAGTGAGGGGAGTAACTGGCTGGGTACTGGGCGAGTCCCGGCTGCAACTAGATCCAGCCAGCTTGATGTCATTTGCCAATGGGACCCTTGGTTTGCCAGATCTTCTAATAGGAAATCTGATGTTTAAATGTTCAAAACTCATTAAAACTTTCTAAAACCTCCAAGCACAATACAAGTTTGGAAAACTATGAGGTCTGTCAGTGAAAGCAGAGCATGTACACAACCTCTGACAAAGCAATTTCTCTCCTGGGTAGTTAAGAGAACTGCATATCTAGAAGCATGAAAAGACACGTACTAGAATGTTCATGGAAGGACTAGAATGTTTATGCTATATGCATAACAGCTGCAAACTGGAAAGGACACAAATGATCATAAACAGTAGGGTGGACAGATATACTGTGCATATCCACATGTCTCCGTGTGATGGGATACCATGTAGCAAGGGAATGAGTGAATCATTACTGCCCACCACAACAGGAATGCTCTCAAACATCACATTGAACAAGTTAGAAACAGGAACACTCCCTGAATGATTCCAATATGTAAACTACATAAGTAAACAAAATTAGTCTCTGCTGCTACGTGTCAGAATAGGTTTTTCAGTTCCAAATGAGTTCTCCTTCTCACCTGCCCCACTGTCCTCATGCACAAGGATGGAGACGCTCTTTGTAGTTAAATTCTTCCTGTCTCTTTGAAGGTGTAATTCTTCCTGGGGTGGGTGGTAGCATGAATCTATAAGTCATTACACCTTCACACAAATTAGACCCCAACATTGACAGAAGACCTGCTACAGAGCTCTTAGTTTTGCTAGGAACTGAAGACATAGAAATGGGAAAGTCAAATCCCCACCCTGAAGGATAGGCGATGCCTAGACAAGCCACCAAAGCCATAGACTAGTGTGTAGGTCTTGGTTACTGCTCACCCCTAAATCAATTGATGATGACAGGGATCATGCTCATGAGATCACGCTCATTTACTTGTGTCATTCAGATGCTACCTTTGAAGGAAATTGGAATTGGAAATTGGATGCAAACCTTTAAGACCACTTCTGCATTACTTTGGGTTCCCTCAGAAACATACTCTGAAAACAAAGATTTAAATGTAAGTAGCCTATTCTGGGGGTTTCCTGAGTGGTTCAGACATAAAGAATCCACCTGCCAATGTAGGAGACATGGGTTCAATCCCTGGGTTGGGAAGACCCCCTGGGGAAGGAAATGGCAACCCACCCCAGTATTCTTGCCTGGGAAATCCCATGGGCAGAGGAACCTGGCGGACTACAGTCCATGGAGTTGCAAAGAGTCAGACACGACTGAGCGACTAAACAACAACAAGAACTTTACTTGGAGGGAAATCTGGAAAATGCTAGTAAAGGAGTGAAGAATGAGGTGGACAAGGGAAGGCTGAAGGGCCAGGGGGCCGGGGTGTTTATACACCCTTCCTATCAGTGTTAGATGAGGACTGATCCTAGAGGACATTGATTCGGTAATTTTCTGTATGGCAGAGAAAGCTCTAGAGGTTAAAGAAAGTTCTCAGAGTAAGAAAGGCAGGAACCAACAATTGGAGTCAGATGAAATGAAATGTTGGCCAAAAGAAGCCAGAACCCAGAGTACATACTACACATTTTAGGGGTAGAGCATTTACAGCATCTGCTCTGACCACCCATTCGAGGCAGTTTTTCAAATGAAAATCTGGGTGCAGTTAAAAGAGACAAAATGAATGTTGGACATTCACCCAATAAGTGTCACTACGTACTCAAGCTAGAAGTCTATCATTAAACAATAAAACAACCACATGTGAAAATAGCATCCTTCTGCTTGTCTTGAAGTCCTTTCCAAGGTCACTCTGCCTGTGTGTCTATACTCATCCTTGGACAACTAGCTTCCTGATCACACAGTCAATGCTTAGAAGAAAAGTGACCCCAGAATCTGCCTCACTGTGGGATGTCAACTCAGAATAATCTTCACCAGTGCAGGAATCCAAACTTCAGCGCGCCTGGCAGGTGGCCTCCAACCTTTCCCACCAGTAGCGAGTACAGTCTCTCAAGGCAGCCTCTTCCGTCAGCAGAAAGACTTGTCTGTTAGGCCTGTTACATAACTCTGGTATGATAACAGTTCTGCATCCATATGACTTCCTCTGTGTTTCTCTGTTGCTCTCTGATCCACTGCCCCGCCTTATACTTGCCTTGGACTCTGTTCCCACCTCTGCAATGTCATCTCAGGTCCATGCACAAGGGCCTTGGACTGAGCACTGTATTCACAGCACAGACATGGTGGGTGTATTTCTCTTTCATTTGATCTCCATCGTGAAGATTTTCAGATGAGGTCAATGAGATTCAGAAAGGTTAGGTAATTTGGCTGGGATCCTATAAGGGGTAGAAGTGAGGGTCAAACACAGCAGTATCTGACTCCAGAATAAGACTTCACTCACAGAGTTCCCGGGGTCGGCGGGGGAGAAGCGTGTGTGTATGTGTGTCTGTGAATGTGTGTTCTCCCCACCACTCCCAAATCCAGTCACCAATGCTCTGCTTCCCACACCCATCACTGACTCCAGATCTACACTGAAACCAACCTCACATCAGCAGCCCTGACTCTTCCCTTCCCATCCATCAACATGCTTTTTGGGGGGTCCCAGCCTCCAGCCCCGATGACCTGCCACCAAAAGGGCAGTGGGTTCTCCTACTCAAATATCTGGGATCCTTAATGGCTGGATGATGCAGAAAGGCAGCCGGGGAGGCATAGGAGAATTAAGGTTCTCTGCAGAATCGTGGTACCACCGAATCACATCATATAAACCCAGGCCCACCCACTCAGCCCGTGGCTCCACTCAGCCTCAGACCCCACCTACACTGAGACTGGTCTGCCCCGAGGAACCAAGACCGCTGGCCCACAGCGAAGACCAGCATTGCCCTCAGTGTGCCAGGGACATGTCAGAGACCCCTGCCACGACTCCTGTTTGAGATTCTCTGTGTCCTTCCCCTTTGATTCATTTTTAAAATATCTTTTTTATTTATTTAGCTATACCAGGCCTTAGTTGTGGCATGGGGAATCTTTAATTGTAGCGTGTGGGACCTAGTTCTCAGATCAGAGATTGAACCCAAGCCCCCTGCATTGAGAGCATGGAGTCTTAGCCACTAAACCACCAGAGAAGTGCCCCTTTCTTGCCCTTTTAGCATCAATAAAGTCACAGCCCTGCCTTATGGGTTCTGCAGACAGAGGTGCTAACCAGACTCCACAGTCCAGTTGTCTTCCTAGAGAGTTTTCATCCTCCCTGGAAAGCAATGGGCCAACAGAGCCATTTCTGGAAGAAGTCCTTCTTTTCAGGGTAACAGTGAGAAGTTTTAATCAGACACCATGCACTCCTAAGTAGACTCTGTCTTACACTATTGACGGGACAAAGGGCTGTGTCTCAAACTCTCTGAGCATCAAGCCCCATGTGGATGTGAGGATGACTTTCTCCACTTGCCGGGCTGCCCTGAGGATTAAGTGTTATGATACCCGCAGAGGCTCCTTGCATTCTCTGCATGATCACTGAAGTCATTTTTCTTCTCTTGCTATCAGCGCAAGTCCCCACAATCACTCCAGTACAGAAAAAAGAATATGTTGAGACCAGGGTTCTCTCTCCCTCAATCTATCTTTCTGGCTTACATATTTTTCAAAAGTATTGTATGAGACAGTGACACAAAGCTTCCTCGGCAGAGTCTGCAGGTAACAAGGATGTGTCTTATGGAGGAGAGAGAACACCCCTGCTCCCCATCCTTGTCTCCTGCGTTGGTCTTAGCCATTGCTCAGATGTGTGCTGTATCTACCCATTCACAGTCTGTCAGACTCTGCTACAAAATCTTCCTTTGCCTCTGCCCAAAACGATCATTTTCCATTTCCTTTCTCGCTTCTAGACTCTCCTTTTCTTTCCTACTGTCAAATGAAGGCTTCTCTTTCCCTCCCCCAATCTATTTATCTTAAATTCAGTCTCCCACTGCTATAATTTTTCTTCAGCATCTAGGTTGTTTAACTTACTGCATGCCGTGGGGAATGCAGATGTGCTTCAGATGTGAGGCTAAGTGGAAGGCATATCGTATCAAATGGAAAATGCATCCCAGTTGTCATGGGGATGGTAGTGTTATTTTCCTGAAGACCTCTGGCCCTGAAACTTGGTTAAAAGTTAAGATTTTTTGAGCATCTTGCTGAAGCAGGACACCCTAGAAGAAAAAGAAAAAAAAAGGACCCTTCAGGAACTTGTGGATGAAATTCACAAACTGAACGCACCTGGGTAATCAGAACCCAGGTCAACTAAGAGACCACTGACAGAAGTCCACTTACCTGCCCATCACTCCCTCACAAAGTTACCACTATCCGGCTTCTGGCAGCATAAGTTAGTTTTTGAATCTTGTATGAATGAAACCACACGTTGATGTACTCTGTTCTGTCTGCCTTCATTCCTTAAATATTGTCTACAAGATTTATTCTTATCTGCTTTATGTCATCCCCTGGAGAAGGAAATGGCAACCACACCCAGTCAACCCACAGACTGGGAGACTTCACTTTCACTTTTTTGTGTCCTAGCAGTTCATGTTTTCTCACTGCTGGACCGTGTTCCATTGTATAAACATGACACAATTCATTATCTATTCTATTGTCAGCGAGCATTTGGAAAGTCTCCAAAGCGAGGCTTTTATGAGAAGTCATGTTGTGAAGATGTTGTGTACATGTCCTCTGTACACACATGCGCTTTCTTGGGTACACAACTAGCAGGGGGATCCTGGGTCCCAAGTATCCACATATTCAACTGTAGCAGACTAGCAGTTTTCCAAAGAGGTTGGATCACTTTATACTCCCATTGTCATGACATAAGAGTTCCAGTCACTCTGCATCCTAACACTTGGTATTGTCTGGGGATGTTTTCTTGTTTTCCTTTTGCTTGTTTGTTTGGCATTCTGCTGGATGTGTAGTTGTTCCTCATTATGGTTTTAATTTTCATTCTCCAAATGAAAAATGAAATTGAGTACCTTTTCACATTTTTATTAGCCACTTGGGTATTCTCTCCTGTAAAGTGAAAGTGAAAGCGTAAGCTGCTCAGTCAAGTCCGACTCTTTGCAACCCCATGGTCTGCAGCCCGCCCGGCTCCTCTGTCCATGGGATTCTTCAGGCAAGAACACTGGAGTGGGTTGCCATTTTCTTCTCCAGGGGATCTTCCTGACCCAGGAATGGAATCTGGGTCTCCTACATTGCAGGCAGATTTTTACTTGGCTGAACCACCAGGTCTATTCAAATCTGTTGTATATTTTTTAAATATTGTTACTGTCTTTTTCTTAGTGATTCAAAGATTTAACATGAGACTAAAGTGGAAAGAGTTGGTCACACTTTTAGGGGCTCTTCTATCACTCATCCTAACTTTACAATAACTATAGATGTCTTCAGGCATCTTTAATGGTGTCTCTAGTTGTTAGAGGTTTCTAGAAGCAATTTAATTGTATTCAAAAGAAGTGCTCTACAGCACTGAGAAGTATGGAGAATCAGAAACCTGGCGGGGTTGTTTCACTCACTAGCTCTGTGACCATGGGTAAATCTTTGTATCCCCATCTGAAAAATAAAAAATTTGGATTTGATATCTTTCAATTCTAGGAATCTATTAAATAGTAATAAGATTTATAGTTTTGAGGGGTGAGGAAGAGGAGAAAAAGGAGACTAGAAACTTAAAAACTTCCACAAAATTGGTCAGTCCTGCTTTTAAGTTAAAAGGACACTGAACACTCTAACCTTCATAATGATTTCTTCCATGCTCTTGCATGTTTTAAATTTTACCAGAATTGTAAGCTTTCCATGTTAACGGAAGAGAAATTTTGTATCAATATGCTTTGTTTATCCTTCTCCTCTTTTCTTTTATGGAAAATAGTACCTAGATCAGAATTGATTTAAAAAAAAAAGTCAAAAAACCAAAATTGTGTTTTTTCGAGTGTGTGTCTGAAATGGAGCTAATTGAAAACACTCACTATCCCCCCTTACCCAGCGGTATGCACTCTCCTAAAACCAGCCTGTGGCATCTGACCTCCTTCCTCCTCACTTTTGCTTAAGACCCTTGTAAGCATCTAAACCACAGCCTGAAACCTACATCGCCTTCATCCCACTTCTCACTGGCAGCTTAACTCCGGCTGCCAGATGGCGAGCTCTGTTTTGGCGTCACTTCAACCATCAGTGTATAGAAACTAATATTAAAAAATGTCTTCACAATCTCAGAGAAAAGAAAGGCTTCACACAATAAGACACAAAAAGCCCTAAGCATAGAGGAATTTACTAATAAATTAGATGATAAAATTAAGAACTTAGGTTCATCCAAAAACATATTAAGAGAAAGAAAAGGCAAGACACAGTGTGAAGAAAGATATCTGATACATGTGTAACAAACAAGGGCTTGTATCCAGATTATATTAAAAAAAATCTTATAAATCAATGCTTTTTGACAGACAACCCAATGGAAAATGGGCAATAACTTTGAACAAACACTGACAAAAAATTCATAAACAGATACGGCTTTATTAGTAATCAGAAAAGTGCTTATTAACACTTCAAAGAGACATAACATGTACACCAGCCTAGTTAGTATTTAAACATATCACAGTACTGAATGTTGAAGAGGGTATAAAACAAAATAAAAATCTCATTCTTCGCTAGTGGAAGCCCAAATCAGAACATCCACTAAAAAACAAACAAAACAGCTTGGCAGTTTTTACTCCAGTTAAAGATTAAAGGTACATACAATCTGTTACTTGGTAATTCTCCTCAAACAGCCTACAGAACTGCACATATATGTGCTCCAAAACCTGTGCACCTATTAATTGGTTTATCGTTTACTATTCACTGCATTGTTCTTTGCAGCAAAAGGTTAGAAACAGCTTAAATGCCTGTCATTAGTACAAAATAAGCTATTCAATATTATGTATTCATACTATAGAGTACTATACAGTAATGAAAATGAGCGGCTAAAGTTATACGGGAGAAGACAGATGAATCTTTAAAATATGAGAGTAGCTAAAGAAAACAAATGAGGAATACTACATATTACTTGATTCCACTGACACAAAATTCAAAATCAGGCAAAATTTGACTCTTTAGGGATTTAGTGACTGTATAACAACAAAATATTAACAAAATAACACCTGATGCAAAGACCTGACTGATTGGAAAAGACTCTGATGCTGGGAACAATTGAGGGCAGGAGGAGAAGGGGACGACGGAGGATGAAATGGTTGGATAGCATTATCACCTCAATGGATATGAGTGTGAGCAAAATCCCAGAGACAGTGGAGGACAGGGAAGCCTGGCATGCTGCAGTCCATGGGGTCACAGAGTCAGACGTGACTTAGCTACTGAACAACAAAAACACTAAAACAGTGGCGACCTCTAGCCGGAGGAAGAGTTATGCAGGGCAGTTTCTGGGCCCCTGGCAATGTTTTCACCCTTGACATCATGGTAACCTTCACAATGAATTCTTGCATTGTTTAACAGTATTTTAGGAACTTTTCTCTATATATTTTATTCCATCACATTATATAAATTAAAATAATGTTTTTCATGTTTGGCATTTAGTAAGCACTCAATAAGTATCAATTACTATCATAAACGTGTGACAATACTAACTTTATTTTTATCCTACTTTGTACTTTTTACAAAGTGTTTTTCACGAAAATCACCTCATATGAAAATCACCTCATTTGCAGAAACTATAAAACTCCTAGAGGAGAACATAGGCAAAACACTCTCCGACATAAATCACAGCAAGATCCTCTATGACCCACCTCCCAGAATATTGGAAATAAAAGCAAAAATAAACAAATGGGACCTAATTAAACTTAAAAGCTTTTGCACAACAAAGGAAACTATAAGCAAGGTGAAAAGATGGCCTTCAGAATGGGAGAAAATAATAGCAAATGAAGCAACAAAGACAAAGGATTAATCTCAAAACTATACAAGCAACTCCTGCAGCTCAATTCCAGAAAAATAAATGACCCAATCAAAAAATGGGCCAAAGATCTAAACAGACATTTCTCCAAAGAAGACATACAGATGGCTAACAAACACATGAAAAGATGCTCAACATTACTCATTATCAGAGAAATGCAAATTAAAACCTCAATGAGATACCATTACACGCCAGTCAGAATAGCTGCTATCCAAAAGTCTACAAGCAATAAATGCTGGAGAGGGTGTGGAGAAAAGGGAACCATCTTACACTGTTGGTGGGAATGCAAGCTAGTACAGCCACTGTGGAGAACAGTGTGGAGATTCCTTAAAAAACTGGAAATAGAACTGCCATATGACCCACCAATCCCACTCCTGGGCATACACACTGAGGAAACCAGATCTGAAAGAGACACGTGCACCCCAATGTTCATCACAGCACTGTTTATAATAGCCAGGACATGGAAGCAGCCTAGATGCCCATCCGCAGATGAATGGATAAGGAAGCTGTGGTACATGTACACGATGAAATATTACTCAGCTATTAAAAAGAATTCATTTGAATCAGTTCTAATGAGATGGATGAAACTGGAGCCCATTATACAGAGTGAAGTAAGCCAGAAAGAAAGACACCAATACAGTATACTAACGCATATATATGGGATTTAGAAAGATGGTAACGATAACCCTATATACAAGACAGAAAAAGAGACACAGATGTACAGAACAGACTTTTAGACTCTGGGAGAAGGCGAGGGTGGGATGTTCTGAGAGAACAGCATTGACACAAATATACTGTCAAGGATGGAACAGATCACCAGCCCAGGTTGGATGCATGAGACTAGTGCTCGGGGCTGGTGCACTGGGAAGACCCAGAGGGATGGGATGGAGAGGGAGGCAGGAGGGGGGATCGGGATGGGGAATATATGTAAATCCATGGCTGATTCATGTCAATGTATGGCAAAAACCACTACAATATTGTAAAGTAATTAGCCTCCAACTAATAAAAATAAATGGAAAAATAAATAAATAAAAGAAAAAAAATTAAACCTGAAATTTAAGAATGTAAAACAGAAAAAATAAATAAATAAACCCAGGCATTGTTATTGTTGCTATTTAACACATGAGGAATCTAAGGCTTAATCTTCACGCGAGTGCACACACACACACATGACCAGCTTAGAGCATAGCTGGAACCACAACTCTGGTCTTCTGGTTTCACATCTGACCCCTGTTTTCTATGCCATGTTGGTTAACGGGAGAAAGATGAGTAGAGAGCTTGACCATCTAAACTCCACCAAGAGCCAGTACTTTTTGACTGTGTAACCTGAGTCAAAGACCTTGATGTGTATATGTTGGTTTTCCCATCTGTCAAAGGGACATAAAGACTTCCTACTCGGCACAGAACTTCATGAGAAGCTGAGATGGCAGAAATGCATTTGTGTTGTGATGAGTGTAAAATGCTACACAAATGTAATAGTGTTATTTGGATATACTCTGACCTATGCTTTGAGCATAAGCTGAATTCACTGTGAGTGCTAAGTCAGCACTGATACAAGTATCTCTCTCTCCTCCTCTCAAGGCGTCCACCCATCCGCCCACCAAGATAAATAAATAATGGAGAGATTAATCTAATTGGAAGGCTTGTACATTGGGCCCAACTGAAACCAAGCCACCCATGCCCAAGCCAGGCAAATGTAACTGGAAGCAGCAGAAGCCTACATCTTTTCTTTACTGAAAGTGGATACAAGGCATTTTCTCAATGCATCAGCCTGAGGTTAAAGTGCACAGACTGGGAAATTAAGCTTATTCTCAGCCAACTTTCATGGAAAACAATCTCTAGGACTATCTCATGTGTCTGCTGGCAGAGGGGCATTAGTTGGGAAGATTACGTCTGTTATCAAGGGAAGCAATGAACTTTCCATTTACATTGAACTTTTATAATCTGATGAGAGAAAAGGTGCATTTATCTAGTCTTTTAAAAAGGAAAAGGAAACCCTACAGATTTCGTCCATTATACCTGCCGAGAATCTAAAGTGAGGTCAAGACAAAAGCAGATTACTTTTGAAAGTGTTAATAAGAGTTTATTGAGAGGCCTGCAAGCCAGATCTCCCTCCGTGGGTTTCTGAATGGCTTTGGGAGCTGGGCTATTCTTAGAGTAATGAGAAAGAGCCTTATCTCACACCATAGGAAATTCAAAGACTCCTACAGCTTCAAAAGTCTTATCGATACACTTTAGCAGAACTAAAAGCCAGCGTGGTTACTAATCACAAAAACCTGTCCAGTGTGGGGCATAGGGGAGAAGCCTTAAGAGGCGCAGACGTGCAATTTCCAATACAGCTTATTATTAACAGCACTGAAAAGGACCCTCTAACTGTTCCATGACTAAATCATGTTCTAAGGCAGTGCCAGCAATATAAGTGCTAGTGAGTTAGAGTTATGGGTTATAGGCATCAGACACCGACTCTGACTTATTTAAGTAATGGGGAATATATTGGGAAAATATTGGGGATTCAAAGAATGAGTGAGTCGTTGGGTTTTAGGGGATGTGGGAGCACAGTGCAGGAAGCAGGAAGCAAGAGGCACACCAACAGTTTCCAGTCTGGAAAACCCTAGTCAAGACACCACCTGAGCAAGTATGATCTGTCCTCACTGTGTTCTTGGGTCACTGCCTCAAGATTAGTCCCGGAAGAGAACAACTGATTGTTCAAGTCATAAGTAATCTCCCTCTCCCCTAAATAAACCTATAGAGGGCACAAGAGAGATGGAATATGGCTCTACTCAGCTTAAAAAATAGGCACTGGGTACCTGAGCTTGCTCTCCCACTGAGACTATACGTGGGCTCTTAGGGACAGAAATGGATGCTGTATTGGTCAGTTTTTTGCTTCAATTATGCTGAATAACAAGCGTTCCAAACTCCAGTGGCCTACAGCAACGAGCATTTCTTTTTGTTGCTCTTGGGTCTGTGTGTAGACTAGGATGGCTTTGCTTTAGGTAACAGACTGACTGGGGCTGCCTCCAAAGCACAGAGCAGAGTCATATCTGCTCCACACCTCTGCGTCCTCCTTGGACAAATGGCTACTCCAGGCATGTTACTTTCTCTTATTAATAGAAAACCACAACAGCAGAAAAGGGGAAGGCGCTGCTTGCCTCATCTCTGCTCATATTCCTTTGGTCAAAGTCCATCAAATGCTCAAACCCAAGTTCAGTAGGGCAGCCAAATCTAGTCCACCCCAAGAAAGAACAGAAGGAAAGTGAATAATAGTGGTAACAATAATGCAGTCTCACACAGATGCTAAATAAGCATCCTCTACACATATGTCTTAGTGGTAACAATAATGCAATCTCACACAGATGCTAAATAAGCATCCTCTACACATATGTCTTAGTCACCTCACTAACAACTCCCCAAAGCTTCCATGCTGTGTCTGATCCAAGTCACTGAATAAATATTCATGAAAAAGATCTTGGTCACTGTTGCTGGAGGATACACGTTAATTGTCCCTACATCTGTCCTTCAGATCTCAGTCCTGCTTTCTTGGTTAATTATAAACATGCTTTATTTCCCCTTTTAGATAATGAATGCCTTTAGGGCAAAGCATGTATCTTTGTGAGGATCTTTGCAGACGCTTGGCTTGCAATTGTTTCCCTTGAATCGCTGGTGAATGAACCAGTGGGACTTTTGCCAGTCACTGTAGTTGCATAGAGTCCCTCAGCCTGAGAAAACGGTGGCATCATGACTCAAGGCAAAACCAGTGGTTTGTATAAAAGTTTGTTTAGACTTAACACCAAAGTTTCATAGCCAGCATGAAGGAAAGACAAGTCATTTACACCCCAAAACCTCATGTCAGGCTCCGTATCATCCCAAATCCTGACTCCACCCACTGACAGTCACGGTCGAGGGCACTTCAGGAAATGAAGGAAATGCCCAAACCCGTGTTTCAGGAGGAGCTCCAGGTTTCTCCTCTTTTGTACTCTGTCTCAGCATCCTGTCCTCACTAAATGGCTTTCTCCTTCTTGAAGTCATGTAGCATGCTTTCAGTCACTTTTTACCATGAACACTGTCCCAGGCCAGATACTCATTTTTACACCATTTATCTCATTTAGTTCTTACAACTTCTATGTTAGACAAGAATAATTGCCATTTTTGACTGCTTCGCTTGGCAGCTCAGTCTGGACTTTACTTGTCGTCCACTGCTTACATTGTTGGAGCGGCATATAAAAGTCTGAGTGTTAAAAGTGCAAATTCAGGAAGCAGACAGCTTGAATTCAAATCCTATTTTCCACCTTTACTATATGAGCTTGGACATGGGTCTTAACTTCTGTGTGCCTCAGTTTCCTTTTCTACATGGACACTATAATAGTACTGAACTTATAACAGTGTTGTCAGTATGGGACGAGCAAAAACACCCAGAACAGAACAATGCCTGAAACATTACAGGTGTCTGATAAATGTTTGGAAGACCCATTGACCCTTCATCCATCTGCTTGGCACCTTACCCCATGACCAGACTCCCCCATTAAGGACTGACCCCCACAGCTGGGACTGAGACATGATTCTGGTCAGTGGAGACTAGATGGGCCCAGACAGCTGGATCTGTACCATATCATCCAGAATGTCTGTGCTCCTTCCCACCTTGATCAAAAGAACAAAATCCTTAGTCTCTTCTGTTCGATTTTTCTCTCTCACATTGTAGCATTTTTTGTTCATTCTCCTTCAGCACCTGTCTAGAGGTTAGCTAGTTTTTGATTATGAATTTGATGGCTTAAGCCAATTTATTATTTTTATTATGAATTTGACAGCTTACAATTTTTGTTCTTAATTTGGACATTTATATCTCATTTTCTTTATGAGAAAAATCAAGGAATTATAGTTTTAACATCATAATAAGTAATATTAAAATAAATGGCAACCCATGAATTGGGAATTAAAATACCTAATAATTGGGCTGGAGAAATATAAAAATGCTGGGTTCAGTGAACCAGCACCAGTCTAATTTAAATGTCTAATTAAAAGTTACTTGAAGGCACAACATACACAAGCCGCATTGCAGTATTCTAGGGCTGGGAAGGAAGCTCGGTAACAAGAAGAAAAGTCAGAGTTGCATGAAGAAATGGGAATGGACTGTAATCTTTAAGCAGGGTGCTCCGTTTTAATCAAGGCATGTCCTACTCCACATCCCATTACCACTGCATTAAATATGCCGTCCCGGGTGCTGAAACTGCTGTTAGTTGTTTAACGGCAGAGCAACCATGCTCCAAGCCAGGAAGGGAGGTAGCAATACCTGGCTGCAGGCAGGCGCTTTCGTTAGCTGAAGCACTATTTATCCAGAATTGCCCGAGAGTTACAGAGGAAAAAAAAGAAGAAAGACTGCGTTAGGCAAGTTGAGATGAGAACTGATTTGACAAGAACAAGCCTGCCGCTCTGCAGGCGGATTCGCAAAGAGGGCTATTCATAGCAGACGGCTATTTAGCACATTGTCAAATGTGACATTCTAAAAATGCAGCATGATCATTGGTACAAATAACTAATGAACAGTGACATATTTAGATTTCCTGTGTAAAGGTGGCTGGATGCGTGCAGTTAGGCAAAAAGAACTCCATCGCCATATGAGGGGATAAAAAAGAAGAAAAAACAAAAGTGTCCAAAGGAAAATTCCAAAATTGGGTTTGTTTTCAGGAGTGACCGGTTCTGACACCATCAGTTTGTCAGTCACCTTTGTCTCTGAGTCCTCTCGTCTGTAGTATAAGACCTACAGCTTTCCAAGGCTTAAACTGAGATTAAAGAGTAAATTCCCAATAAATATTGGCTATCACTATTAGTATTTTATTGACAAATATTTTTCACTCCTAAGGAAGTGTGAAGTGTAATCATTTGTATAGATATCATTAAATTGAACCTACATTCTAAACTGAGCACCATTTATAGTTAAATGGTGCCTCTGTTTCTGAAGGAGGCAATTTCTTTCTCTAAAGACTTTTCCTGTTTAAGAGGTCAAAAGTAGACTCCTACATTCCTTCAAAGATGTCTCACGTTTTCTTTTCCTCCCATTTTCTTACTGTTATCAATTTACTCATTCATTCATTCATGCCTTTTTTTAAAATACATGTTTATTTATTTGTGTGTAGTGTGCTGGGTCTTCACTGCTGCATGTGGACTTTCTCTAGTTGTGATAGGTGGGGCTACTCTCTAGTTGCCGTGTGCAGGCTTCTCATTTCATTGGCTTCTCTTTTTGCAGAGCATTGTCTCTGAGTTACTCAAGCTTTATTAGTTGCTACATCTGGGCTCAGTAGTTGTGCATGGGCTTATTTGCTCCTCCCCATGTGGAACCTTCCCAGATCAGGAATCAAACCTGTGTCCCCTGCATTGGTAGGCAATCCTTAACCACTGGACAGCCAGGAAAGTCCCTCATCCATGCATTTTTAAAAGCCATTTTTATATGTCAAGCTCCTCTAATGAATCAGACATTGTGCTAGCCTAGGTTGCTAAGAGATGTCAACCAAGGAGTTTAAAGATCTGTCATGAATGAAAGGAACTACCTTAAATACAACAATCTCCAACATGTCTCACTTTAACAAGTGCACACATATGTTAAGTAGGTTTGTTATTATCTCCATGTTACAGATGAGTAAACTGAGGCTTAGAGGAGAGAGGAGGAAGGCTCTGTCTTTAAGCATATGCCTTCAGGTCTCAAGGCAGATACTGCAATATACAATCTATGCTCACACCTCATTCAAGGGGTTCCCTTTGTGAGGACCCTACAAAGGGAACAGTTTGTGGAAATGAAGTAACTGAGACTAAGAGTTCCCAGTAAAGGACAAAGGCCCCGCTGCTCCTCCTCCTTCTCCACAAGACACTGCCAACAAAAAGAACAATCTCTGCAGTCAAAAAGGGGTGTACACAGCAGATGAATTATCCCTCATCTTTACTTCAATTCCCTTCTTAATGAATAAATGAGTAAATCAATAGATCCCAGGTCTTCAGCGCCCCTTCTTATTCCATGCAAGTCTTGTTTTTGTTTCTTTAAGCTGAGCAACCTAAACAACCAGAGGCCATTTTCACGGTTTACCATCTAACAAAACACAGCAGTGGTAATTAAAACAATCTGGGCTAGGGAAAGGAAATCTGTCAAGTCAAGAATAAAGTGCTCTGGGAGTGAAGCAGAAACACTGACAATTTGTTAGATCTGACCCCAGACTGACACACAATAAAAGGATGAGGCAGAGACTGTTGCTGGCAAATGTCAGCGTTACATGAACAGCCCGTGGAAAAACTCTGAAAAGGCACCCATAGCTTTCATCTTCTGCCAAAGCCAGGAAGGAACCAGATTCCCTTTACACAAATAAGAATTAGCTACTCTGTAGTCACTGGTGAAGGTCAGCTTTGGAAAGAATGACCATATCCCCATGCCAACTTAAAATCAAGTGTTAATAAAAAAAAAAAAAAACCCCTCATATCCTGACTTTAAAGTATTGTAACTTTTACTTTTACTAGACTTTAAGAATAGTGCAAGTCTTTCAGGGGCATAGTCTCCTTTTCCTTATTCTAAGGTATTTCATCAAGTCCACAACCATTGGCTGAATCCTTTTAACCCTCCAACTGGGGTGAAATTGCTCAATAACTCCCACCTCCAAATTGAACCGCATAAAGCAAAATCAGCAAGAACTACCCGGCAAGACCCCCTACTGCTCTTGATTTCTTTTGCAGGACAGATTTTCCCAATCAAATATAAATCATGAAATCCAGTGAATAATTTTTGGTCCTCTGTACCTCACACAGTTGTCACCTTATGGCAAGGAGATCACCAATGATTTGAGAATGTTCACACAATAGGAAAAATAATCATTGAATTTGGAGCAGTTCTTCTAATCTCATTTATTTTGTCATGCTGGTTGGCTAAAGGACACAGATTGGACAAATTACAGCAATAGCAAAAACAATAATTGTAGGTAACTACTGTGAGAAAGGCTCTGCTATTTATGGTAAATATTGTCATTATTTTACCTCAAAGCACTCCTGTGAAGTAGGGACATTTATTATCTCTACATCACAAATCAGGAAATACCCACATTGGTTTAAAATGATGGTGGCATTCAATGCACAAAAAAACTAAAATTAAAACTTTGGTTTTACTGCCTTCACAAAATTTGAGTCATTTGATTTACCATAACAAAAATATAAACATAGTATCAATAGGCAGTATAGGCTATTTGCATATACAGAGGATTTCCAGTAATTATAAATTCAATAATTTTTAGCAGATAAAACTAGAGCGGTTAATTACCTTCGTCTAGTTCCATTTTGAATCATTTTTGAAGAACAGCAATTATAGTCACACGTAAACCTTCTCAACAGCATCATTAGATACAGATATTGGAGAACAGAAAATATTATGGAATGAAGCTAGATAAATATGCATTGAAGAGGTAAAATTGGCAACTCTAGGGGAGTGGAAGGTGGAATTACATATGTTTCTTTTCCCACACATTTTCTAAATCTTTATTTTATAAAAAGACTAATAAAAATGCAAGAAGCGATTACCTTCGCCAAAGAATTGCATCTATTTTTGCATAAGCAGTTTGTGCCTTTAAATTCAAGAGTCTAGAGTAAGTGCCTACCAAGACAGGCTTCTAAGACCTCTGCGTTCCCTCCTTAACTGTTCCTCCTGGTAACTTAGCCACATTCTGTTGCTATTATTGGCACTGTCCAGCCAACCAGTCCAGAGCCAAGGGGAGCAATATTTTCAGAGAACACAGGCAGTTCTAGGCAGAACAACCCCAGATGTACATGTCAGAGTAAGGGGCCCCAGCCTGAGAGTGAGAACAATCCAAGCAGGAAGGATGAGTCAGGATAAACAGAAAGCAACTCAAGACAGAGAGAGATGAGGTACAAAGTAGGGTAGAGGCAGGGAGGCACAAAGCTGTGGGACAAAAGTAATTCAGAAGCAAATCTTGCAATTATCAGGGTCTAATCATTAAGTCTTGTACAGACCTAGTTGGCCTCATAGTCATTGCGTAGACTATGAGTCATGCTGTCTGTGTGGGGCCATCCAAGACAGACGGGTCATGGTGGAGAGTTCTGACAAAATGTGGTCCCCTGGAGAAAGGAATGGCAAACCACTTCACATTCTTGCCTTGAGAACCCCATGAATAGTATGAAAAGGCAAAAGATAGGACACTGAAAGATGAACTCCCCAGGTCAATAGGAGCCCGATTTGCTACTGGAGATCAGTGAAGAAATAACTCCAGAGAGAATGAAGAGACAGAGCCAAAGCAAAAAGAACACCCAGTTGTGGATGTGACTGGTGATGGAAGTAAAGTCCAATGCTATAAAGAGCAATATTGCATAGGAACCTGGAATGTTAGGTCCATGAATCAAGGCAAATTGGGAGTGGTCAAACAGGAGACGGCAAGAGTGAACATTGACCTTTTAGGAATCAATGAACTAAAATGAACTGGAATGGGTGATTTTAACTCAGATAACTATTATATCTACTATGGTGGGCAAGAACCCCTTAGAAGAAATGGAGTAGCCAGCATAGTCAACAAAAGTGTCCGAAATGCAGTACTTGGATGCAATCTCAAAAATGACAGAATGATCTCTGTTCATTTCCAAAGCAAACCATTCAATATCACAGTAATCCAAGTCTATGCCCCAACCAGTAATGCTGAAGAAGCTGAAGTTGAATGGTTGTATAAAGACCTATAAGACCTTTTAGAACTAAAAACCAATAAAGATGTCCTTTTCATTATAGGGGACTGGAATGCAACAGTGATAAGTCAAGAGATACCTGAAGTAACAGGCAAATTTGACCTTGGAGTACAAAACAAAGCAGGGCAAAGGCTAATAGAGTTTTGCCAAGAGAAGGCACTGGTCATAGCAAACACCCTCTTCCAACAACACAAGAGAAGACTCTACACATGGACATCACCAGATGGTCAACACTGAAATCAGATTGATTATATTCTTTGCAGCCAAAGATGGAGAAACTATACAGTCAGCATAAACAAGACCGGGAGCTGACTGTGGCTGAGATCATGAACTCATTACTGCCAAATTCAGATTTAAATTGCAGAAAGTAGGGAAAACCACTAGACCATTCAGGTATGACCTAAATCAAATCCCTTAGATTATACAGTTGAAGAGACAAATATTCAAAGGATTAGATCTGATAAACAGAGTACCTGAAGAACTATGGACAGAAGTTCATGATATTGTATAAGAGGCAGTGCTCAAGACCATCCCCAAGAAAAAGAAATGCAAAAAGGCAAAATCGTTGTCTGACGAGGCCTCACAAATAGCTGAGAAAAGAAGAGAAACTAAAGGCAAAGGAGAAAAAGAAAGATATATCCATTTCAATGCAGAGTTCCAAAGAATAGCAAGGAAAGATAAGAAAGTCTTCCTTAGTGATCAATGCAAAGAAATAGAGGAAAACAATAGAATGATAAAGACTAGAGATCTCTTCAAGAAAATTAGAGATACCAAGGGAACATTTTGTGAAAAGATGGGCACAATAAAGGGCAGAAATGGTATGGACCTAACAGAGGCAGAAGATATTAAGAAAAGGTGGTAAGAATACACAGAAGAACTATACAAAAGGATCTTCATGACCCAGATAATCACAATGGTGTGATCACTCACCTAGAGCCAAACATCCTGGAATGAGAAGTCAAGTGGGCCTTAGGGAGCATCACTACAAACAGAGCTAGTGGAGGTGATGGAATTCCAGTTGAGCTATTTCAAATCCTCAAAGATGATGTTGTTAAAGTGCTGCACTCAATATGCCAGCAAATTTGGAAAACACAGCATTGGCACAGGGCTGGAAAATGTCAGTATTCATTCCAATCCCAAAGAAAGGCAATGCCACTCAATGCTCAAACTATCACACAATTTCACTCATCTCACACGTTAGTAAAGTAATGCTCAAAATTCTCCAAGCCAAGCTTCAATAGTATGTGAACCATGAATTACCAGATGTTCAAGCTGGATTTAGAAAAGACAGATGAACCAGAGATCAAATTGCCAACATCCATTGGATCATTGAAAAAGCAAGAGAGTTCCAGAAAAATATCTATTTCTGCTTTATCTACTACACCAAAGCCTTTGACTGTGTGGATCACAACAAACTGTGGAAAATTCTGAAAGAGATGGGAATACCAGACCACCTGACCTGCCTCTTGAGAAATCTGTATGCAGGTCAAGAAGCAACAGTTAGAACTAGACATGGAAAAACAGACTGGTTCCAAATCAGGAAAGAAGTACTTCAAGGCTGTATATTACCACCCTGCTTATTCAACTTATATGCAAAGTACATCATGTGAAATGCCAGACTGGATGAAGCACAAGCTGGAATCAAGATTGCTGGGAGAAATATCAACAACCTCAGACATGCATAATGATACCACCCTTATGGCAGAAAGCATAGAGGAACTAAAGAGCCTCTTGATGAAAGTGAAAGAGCAGAGTGAAAAAGTTGGCTTAAAACTCAACATTCAGAAAACTAAGATCATAGCATCTGGTCACATCACTTCATGCAAATCGATGGGGAAATAATGGAAACAGAGACAGACTTTATTTTGGGAGGCTCCAAAATCACTGCAGATGGTGACTGCAGTCATGATATTAAAAGACACTTGCTATGACCAACCTAGACGACATATTAAAAAGCAGAGACATTACTTTGCCAACAAAGGCCTGTCTAGTCAAATCTATGGTTTTTCCAGTAGTCATGTATGGATGTGAGAATTGGACTATAAAGAAAGCTGAGCCCTGAAGAATTGATGCTTCTGAACTGTGGTGTTGGAGAAGATTCTTGAGAGTCGCTTGGAGTGCAAGGAGATCCAACTAGTCCATCGTAAAGGAAATCAGTCCTGAATATGCTGAAGCTGAAACTCCAATACTTTGGTCACCTGATGCAAAGAACTGACTCATTGGAAAAGACTCCGATGCTGGGAAAGATTGAAGGCAGGAGGAGAAGGGGATGACAGAGGATGAGATGGTTGGATGACATCACCGACTCAATGGACATGCTTTCAAGCATGCTCCAGAAGTTGTTGATGGACAAGGAAGCCTGGCGTGCTGCAATCCATGGGGTCACAAAGAATCGGACATGACTGAGCGACTGAACTGAACTGAATCATTAAGTTTTGTGTAGACTTAGTTGGCCTCAAGGACAAAGCATAGTCCTTGACCAAAAAAGGCAAGAGATCCTAACATCTTTACCACTCTCATTTCCCAAAGGGAGTCGTTTTGACCCTTGCACTGACTGCTATTTTAGTAAACCATCTTCTGCGCTGGAAGTCAGTGAAAACTTTGCATTCACAGGCAGAATGACAAAGACAGGGCTTATAAGTAGTAACAGTGGTCGTAATGATAGTAGTAGTTTCAAAAGTAGTCATTGTAGTTTCAATAATCATATTTAATGAGAGCTTATTGTGTGCTTCCATTGTGTTGCATGCTTTCACTAGCATAATTCATTTAATCCTCGAAATTCTGCTCCACCCATTTTGTAGAAAAGGAAAGTGAGCTACAGAGTTAAGTTCTTGCCTAAAAATCTACAATGATCATAGGCTGGATTCAAGATTAGAATCAAAAACCAAAGTCCGTCTAAATATTGAGACTTTAAAATATATATATGAGGACTTCCACTGGCAGGAAGAAGGATAAAACATACTATGCCCCACTCCTTATGCTAGATACAACTAAAATCCCTAGTTACTATACATTAAAATAATTAAAAAAATAAAAGTACTCTGAAATGCAGAGAGAATAAGGCAGATAAAAAGGGGGCAATCCAGAAATGTTAATGGACACAGGCCAATAAAATCCTCTAATAAAAGCCTACTCTTCTAGCCAAAGGGCCAGGAAAAGAGAAGCCTAGTAAGACAGAAAACTTTGAAACAGTAACCACTTTCCTGCAGCCAAATAACCAAGAAAAAAAAAAACTGTAAACCAATCATGGCAGTAAATACATTAAAAGTAAGCAGTCCAAATACATCAATTAGACTGCCAGAGTGGATTAAAAGTATCACCCAACTACATGATGTTCTCAGCAAGGAAAAAAAAAGACACTTCAACATATCTCACATTTGGTACAAAAATTAACTCAAAATGTGTCATTGACTTAAGTATGTAACATAAAGCTATAAAACTTTTAAAACAAAATCTTTCCAGTTTGGGGCTAGGAAAGAGTTCTTAAAATTTTGACAAAAAAGCATGATTAATAAAAGGAAAAGTTGACAAATTATATCACATCATAATTAAAAATTGTCACTCTGTAAAGGACAGTTAAGAAGGCAAGCTATGGACTGAGAAAATATTGGCAATTCACATATCTGACAAAGAACTTTGACTAGACTTTAAAAGAACTCACAAAAATCAGCAGAAAAAAAATCCAATCAGAAATTGGAAAAAAAGGCATAAAAAAAAAAAAGATGTATCTCTGAAAAAGATAAGTAGATGACAAATAAGCACATGTAAAGATGTTCGATATCATTAGCTTTCAGGGAAACGCAAATTAAAACCACAGTGAGATACCACTATCCACACTGCAGAATGGCTTTAAAAATGACAGTATATGCTAGTAAGAATGTAGGTATATTGGATCACTCATATACTGCTGGTGCAGCCACCTTAACAACAATCGTCCATCTCTTTTAAAAGTAAATATGCAACTACCCCACAACCCAGACATTGTTGTCCTGGGCATTTTATTGCACAGAAATGAAAACATGTTCACACAAACACCTGTAAATGAATATATATAACATAGTACCTCAAAAATGAAGACAACTCAGGTATCCTTCAATGGGTGAATGTTTAAACAAACTGTGGCACATCTATACAATAAATACAACTCACTAATAAAAGGGAACAAACTATTGATATGTCCAGCAATCTAAATTAACTCCCAGAGAATTGTACTGATTGGAAAAAAAACCTGATCCCAAAAGTCATATAGTCTATGATTGTATTATAGAAATGGAACACATGGTACTCATTTTCAGTGGTAAAGGAGTGGTTGGAGACTAGAAGGAAGTGGACGTGTCTATCAAATGGCAAAATGAGGGATCCTTTGGGGTTGGAAATATTGTGCCTCTTCACTGTACCAAAATCGGTATCTTGACTATGCTATTTTACTATAGTTTTTCAAAACATTGCCATTAGGGAAAACTGAGTAAAAGGTATATTTACCTGTGGATTACCTCTATGTATTATTATCATATGCACAAATTCATATGCATCTTCTATCAAAATTAAAAGTTTAATTAAAAAAAACCTCAGCATAGGCTGGCTAGAGTTCTGCAGCGAGTCATCGAAATGCGCATGCTCAGTTCTGCCGTAACCTGTCAGGAGAAACTGCCCTTCTGCAAGCTCGCTTGGCATGTGAAGCCGATCTCCCACCATCGGTACAGACGCCATCCTCCAGCCTGTCCACATTTTCATCTTCCTCTGAGACACAGGAGGTTCTGACTCACCACTGTATTTTGATCTTCCACTGATCCTAAATATACATCCGAACACTAAGTCATGCATACATATGTACAAGTGCTAAGTCATCACAATTCCTATTATCTACTCAAAGCCTTAAGTCTGGATTACGGCACTGCCAAACACCGACCGGCTACAGCGACATACTCCACAACAGATGGCTCCCAAGTCACGGCTTTTGTCCCCAGAGTTCTGCCTGGTAAACCTAGCAGTAAGCATCTTACAAGCAGGCACTGTATGGAACAGGAAGCAAAAGACATCAAGTTTGCTTGGATAATAGGATCGCAGAAAAAATTCCAAAACGTTCCAAGTGAGAGTCAGTCATACAGCCTTCATTATGTGGATGAAGAAATTTTAGGTTTCGTTTTGTTTGTCTGTTGTTATTGTTGTTCTTGTTGTTTGTGTGAGGGGAGAATAGAATGAAAGTTTTGGGCCCTGTACCCTGCCCAAATACACATACGCACTTTTGTCAATTGATCAAAAAAATAATCTCTGCTGAAATTATTTTCTCTAATCTGTATTAAAGAATGCTTAAACATTTAAGATATGCTCCTATCCAAACTGCAAATGTCAAATGCATGTCTCAAATCCTTGAGCCTGTGATTACCAGATTTAGTGTAAGGATCTTTAGAGATACTTGTTAACTATAAACATCTCCACTTTATTGTACTGTTTTATTCTTATATTCAAATTGCTAATATTCCTCATCTAATTGTTAGTCCTTCAGTCATGTCCAACTCTTTGCGACCCCATGGACTGTAGCTCACCAGGCCCCTCTGTCCATGTAATTCTCCAGGCAAGAATACTGGTGTGGGTCTCCATTCCCTTCTCCAGGGGATCTTCTTGACCCAGGGATCGAAGCCAGGTCTCCTGCATTGCAGGCAGATTCTTTACTGTCTGAGCCATCAGGGAAACCCCACTTTGTGTGACCCCATGGACTGTAACCTGCCAGGCTTCTCTGTCCTCCACTATCTCCCAGAGTTAGCTCAAACTCATGTCCATTGTGTCGGTAATGCTATCTACCTTTTCACCCTCTGCCACCCTCTTCTCCTTTTGCCTTCAATCCTTCACAGCATCAGAGTTTTTTCCAATGAGTCAGCTCTTCACATTAGGTGGCCAAAGTATTAGAACTTCAGCATCAGTCCTTCAAGTGAATGTTCAGGAAATGAATATTTCCTTTAGGATCGACTGGTTTGATATCCCTGCAGTCCAAGGGCCTCTCAAGAGCCCTTCTCCAGCACGACAATTTGAAAGCATCAATTCTTTGGCACTCAGCCTTCTTTATAGTCCAACTTTCACATCTGTACTTGACCACTGGAAAAACCACATTCAAATACCTAAACCAACGGGTCAAAAAGTATTGTTAAAACAAGATAAATTTTTCTGGCGTATGACTTAGAGCGTGATTTCTCAGCCTTGGCATTACTGTTGCTTTAGATGGGATAATTCTTTGGCAGAGGACCTGTTTTGTGCATTGCAGGATAATTAGCACATTCCTGGCCTCTACCAAATAGACACCAACAACATCCCCAAGTTATGAAAATCAAAAAAAATATTCCAAACATTGCTAAATATTCCCTTGGGATCAAAATTCCCAGCATTTAGAACCACTATTGCAGACAAATAGTCATACATTCAAGGCATGGTAGACATTATAATATGGCCAAATAGTAAATATCAGTAATATAATATTTTCTATATTGATATAAATAAATTTGCACTCAAATAAATTCAATTTCATCCTTTTATACAGTAGACATTAGCTAATCTTGCTCTAATTCTTAGAATTATTCTGCCAGGTGGGTGTCATTCTTTCATGCAAACTGATGTTGAAATTGGGCTGCAGTTAAGTGAATTGTTTAAAGGCTCAAAGATAAAAAGACACAAAATTGATTTTTTCAGTTACCCACTGCTTTCTGTTTTGAAACAGCAGTTGAAAATCTCATTATATAGTGCTTTGTTTTTCTGTGTGTGTGCTTTCAGATAAACCCTTGAAGTCATCAAAACAATCTATTCCATAAACATATCCATCAGCTCTAAAACTTTCCCACTGTCCGTTTTTTTATTATTATTATTATTTACCTTTCTTTCTAGTGATCTCCTGTACATCATAGCACCTATGGTAAACAATACCCTGTTGTATACTTAAAATTTTCCTAAGAAGGCATTTATTGTTGTTGTTCAGTCTCTAAGTCATGTCCGATCCTTTGTGACCCCATGGACTGCAGCTCTCCTGGAGTTTGCTGGAATTCATATCTATTGAGTCAGTGATGCTATCTACCCATCTCATCCTCTGCCGTTCCCTTCTCCTTTTGCCTCAGTCTTTCCTCGCATCAGCGTCTTTTCCAAGAAGTTATATCTTATATTAAAACTGAGATTTTTTTTAAACATAAGTGAATTTTAATGACATAGCATGTATAACATGAGATCAAGATAAAAGATAAATGAGATTTTAACTGAGATTCAACTTATAATCAACCTTGAGTATTAACACTTATCTTTATAGCAACTATAAAGACTCCTAATTATTGTAATCATTCCCATTCTGCTTTATTAGGTATTTGTTTTACATATAAACTTGTGAAAATCAGACTTGATAGAAATACATCAACATTTATGTAATATTTTAACTGAGGACCCTTCATTATTCATAACACAAACATACAATAATAAATTACTCAGAAAGTCTTTGACTTCTAGAAGAAATACTTAGATCATACATATATTGTAAAAGTAATTTTTATTGAATTATAGTTGATTTACAATAAGTTAGTTTCACATATGCAAATTCAGTTATACATACAAATATATCTATTTTTTCAGATTATTTTCCCATATAGCTTATTACATAATACAGAGTACAGTTCCCTGTGCTATTTTGTAGGTCCTTGTTAGTTATCTACTTGATCTAGAAAGTACTTTTGATTTTGTAAACTATATTCTGAATCATCACCATCATGAAAAATATAATTTCCAAGTGAAAATCATGCCAATTTACCTTTTTCAGTTGACTTACAGAATCATCTCAAATCAAAACTCCCACCCAAGTGATTCTCATTGGCCCGTGGCAGCTGCAGAGACATGCTGGATTTCTCTGCTGAGTCCTGCCGAATCACCTTCACAGCAGAGCCTTGGTCAGACAACGTCTCACTGTTCCCACCCTCATGATCTTAGCTCAGGCTACCATCTGTCTCCTAGACAATGACAGTTGACCTAGCCCGTCTCCTTCTCCACCTTTGCTCCACACAGACTACGCTCTTGTGGCAGAGAGAGCAAGACTTAAGAAAGGTTAATCTACTGAGAGAGATGCTCATCACACTCCTACCTACAGCCTTCCCATCACACTCAGGATTAAACTCAAGAGATCTTTCCGAGAGCTGCAGAGCTGTAACAAGCTGGCCCAGAGCCTTCTCTGCCCTCACCTACAGCGCCCCTCTCCCCCGACTCCAGGCCTTGCAGCCACGGTGGTCTAGCTGCTCTTCTTCAGACACATCAAGCAAACTCCCAACTCAGGACTTTTAGTTCTGGCTATTTCGCTGGCTCTTCCCCTAGGATGCTCCTCCCCTCTTTTCTCCAGGCTCTGCTCCAGTGCTCCTTCCTCTGAGAAGCCTTTCCTGTCCACCCTGTGTGAAATATAAGGGGTCACATCTCCTAAGTCTTGACTCATTTCCCTTGCTTTATGTCACGTTACACTTCTTAATAATTGATATTATATTGCATCTGCTTTCTGCTCTTCTGTTGAACTGCCTTTCCCTCTAGAATGTAAGCTCTACACAGACAGGGAACATGGCTTGTTCTTTACTCTGGCTCTGGGATCTAAGTTTATTGTTTGTCTTCAATAAATATCTGGTGAGTAAGTGAATGAATGAAACCTGAACATTAACAGGGACTTCAAAGTCTTCTGAGATTTAGGTGAGGATTTCTTAAGTGCCCCTCCTACCCCCGCACCACCTACACATACTCTCTACATTGCAGAGCTCTCCTCAAGACCTCCAGGAATTTCCAAGGGGGTTGTTGTTAGCATACCTCTAGTTCCAACTGCTTGCTTTCTTGGTTTGTGAATCACCTTTCCATCCTGGGTACTCCATCTCTGCCCCACGAAAAGCCTTCTCCCTTAAGCCAACTTGGGTGTTTGGTAAACTATATTGAAGTTTTATGGATAGTAAAAGGCAAGGTTTTTGCAGAGACTTTGTAAAGAAAAACTTTGAAGTACACGTTAAAGTGAAGTGAGAAAGTGTTAGTTATTCATTCCGACTCTTTTGCGGACCGATTCTTTTGCAACCCCATGAACTGTAGCCCACCAGGCTCCTCTGTCCACAGAAATTCTCCAGGCAAAAATACTGTAGTGGTTGCTGTTTCCTTTTCAGGGTATCTTCCCAACTCAGGGATCAAATCCAGGTCTCCTGCATTGCAGGCAGACTCTTTACCGTCTGAGCCACCAGGGAAGCTACATATTAAATGTCTTTCTTTAAAATCCTTCAGTCACTACCCCTTATAAAGGAGTTTTTCATAAGCGCACTACCTTGTAAGTTTTCCTAACCCCACACCGACCTCCCTGTCCCTACTTCACTTCATCGCTCCCTCATGTCACACTCTCCAGAGTAAAAACACACTCCTCTCCTCATTTCACACAGAAAGCTCATTCCTCTCCTTTCTTGCCTTTGATCTTTATGGCTCCATGGCATCTCTCCTTCCATCCCCCAAAGCTCTTAAAGGCATTTTCCAAAAGAATGTCAAGTCAGCTGTTAAGATGATATATCTATGGCTTCTTAAGCTATCAGAGGCTCTATTATTCCACATGAAAACCAAATATTGCCACCTGAATAAATATATCTCATCCTTATATACACTAACAATCTTTCATATATCCATACACATGTGTATATATGTACATAAACACAAGCATACATATAAACACATATGTACATATACACTATATTTTAAATATATAGATATATATCTATATATCACCATGATTCATAAAAGAAAGATTATCAGAAAATATTAATAAGTTCAGATGAATTCATAGAAATAATCACTCATCTGGTATTTTTGTCAGTCAGTTCAAAAAAGAACAACTTTAATCAGGCAGATGTCTGTAAGCCTTTCTGATGTTAAAAACAGTTTCCTCATACTTGATAAGACTGAGAATTTATCACCTATCCAATACCTATTTTTGGAAACAGCATTTAGAGTGAAAAGGGACAAAGGTAGCCATCCTTACAGGTTCCCTTCATGCCTGTCAAGTATTTTCACCAGCAAATCCCACAGGGATGGAGAAAACACAAACACTGCTCATATCTAAATTACATGGACATATCATTAAATGAAAAAAAGCAATATTTAGTGTGTCCTCTAAAAGTAAGAACATGTTGCTTTATCATTTGATTGTGAGACAGGGTCTCACTTACTGGAGAGAAGAAGCCCATAGCCTTGTCAGATGAGAATTACCTGCAACCTCAGATAGTTAAGCGATGCTAGTGGTGAAAAGACTGGCGCCCACCAATTATAGTATCTGAACCCTCTGGTAGGGTTGTCATCCAGGTCACCTTACATTTTTTATTGCATTCCAAGAGTTAAAGGCCTCTTATCTCTCATGTTATTGTATCTGCTATACTGTGCTGGGTCTTGGGAAGAATTGGTGGCCATTACTATGTCCCCTAAAATACTGCTTCTAGCACCTCCAGTATCCTGGCATATTCTAGTGAATTATATCACCCAGTACTCACCAGTGAAGCTAATTGCCTAATAGGAATCCTAGGTCCTAAGGCCAAATATACTATGCTAGTACAATATCCCCCTAGTCTAAGATGACAGCATCTTCATTGTTAGTAGGAGAGTCTTGAGATCCATTCTGCAGGCCTGGATTAAATATTCTTGGCCCTTGAACTGCACCCTTAAAAGCCAGTTTTGGCAATTCCATACACCGCTTTTATCTACCTCTGGGAAGAAGGGCTACTGACTGTTTAACTGCAATGACTATACATAACTAGATGTGGACAGGGGTAGAAGAGAGACTTCTCAATATACATATTTGATGTTTGAACATAATAAACATATCATCTATTTTTTTAAAAAATACAATTAAAAGGAGAAAAGGTTAAAACAATAATTGCTAGAAAATATATATAGAAATAAATGCATAAACTAAAGTCACACAGTTTCCCTCTCTACTCCAAAGTTTTTTACATGCATTACATGCACATGAAAGTGACATTTTAAGCCACAAAAATAAAAGCCACAGTGTACAATAGAGAAAGCATCCCCAAAATAAAATAATATCATGGTGGCAAAAGAGTGTTGTATAGGTTTTCTCAAAGAACACATTAAGATTCAATTTTAGTTAAACCCAAAGAAATGTATAAAATACAGAGAGGAAAATTAAAAGTAAGGGAAATTTCTACGGTTTAAGAGTGCTAAAACTAAACATGACACAGATGGTCCCCCACTGGGTTAGGAAGGTGCTATTGACACCTTTTCCCTAGCTCTGCACGGCCTCACTGGGGAGACAGGCAACTCAATGCATAATTAAAATACAGCGTGACATTATACATAGAAAACAATTCCATGTAGATTGCTGATCTAAATACGAAAGGGAAAGCAAGAAAACTTCTGGAAGAAAATATCCAACACCATCTTCTCTCCTTCAGGGCAGAGAAAATTTTCTTAAACAGAGCAAAAAAACAGAGAAAAACAATAACCACAGAGGAAAACAACTAGCACTTTGGATGACATTAAAAATAACTTTTGTTCATCAGAAGACACAGTTAAAAGGTGAGAAGGTGGGTCACATGGTGGGAAAAGACATTCTCACCATGTGTAGCTGGCAAGTCACTTCTACAAATTAATAAGAATAAAAAAGACACTCAAGTAGATGAGCGACTGACATTTACAAAAGAGGACACCTACAGAACCAGTTAACATCTAGGAGCTTCCTTGGTGGCTCAGTGGCAAAGAGACTGCCTGCCAATGCTGAAGTTGCAGGTTTGATCCCTAGGTGGGGAAGATCCCCTGAAGAAGGAAATGGCAACCCACTCCAGTACTCTTGCCTGGGAAATCCCATTGACAGAGGAGCCTGGTGGGGTACAGTCCAGAGTGTCACAAAAGAGTCAGATGTGACTTGGTGACTATAAACAATGACAACAACACACAACCATTAACAGCTATGAAGTACCAAAAGAAAATTATGAGCACAATAAGATACCACTATACAACCACCAGAATGCCTAACTACTGACTATGTCCATTTGGGGCAATGATGGGGAAACTACACATGGTGCTAGAGAGAAAATCAGTTAAAATAAAAAATGATCTTAATGATCCAAAAGAAAGGACTTCTCGGTGGTCCAGTGACTAAGACTCCATGCTCCCAATGCAGGGGAACTGAGTTCAGCCCCAGGTCAGGGAACTAGATCCTGTATGCCACAACTAAAAAGATCCTGCATGCTGCAACTAAGGCCGGGCACAGCCAAGTATTAAAAAATGAAAGAGCATATTGAAAACTTTTGGAAGTATTGAGGCCAAACATACATCTACTCAGTAACTCCTAAATAAGCACTCTTGAGCTTATTTCCCCAAGACAGGAGCAGAAACATTCATAGCATGATTTTACAATAACCCCAAACTGGAAATGACCCAAATGCTTATCAACAATAAATCAATATATGTATAACTAGTGGTCTGTACATACAATGGTACACTATACTGTAATGATGATAAAATGACTACAGCTATACACAATGGGGCTTTCCTGGTACCTCAAATGGTAAAGAATCCATCTGCAATGCAGGAGACATGGGTTCAATCCCTGGGTTGGGAAGATGCCCTTGAGAAGGCAATGGCTACCCACTCCAGTATTCTTGTGTGGAGAATTCCATGGACAGAGGAGCCTGGCGGGCTACAGTCCATGGGGTCACAAAGTATCGGACACAACTGAGTGACTAACACTACTACTACTATACACAATGACATAGAAAAATCTCATAGGCATGTTACTGACAAGAATATGAGATAAAAGAAATCAGGCATAAATTATATGTGCTACATGATTCTATTTATATAAGTTCTGAAATAGGCAAAGCAATTGTATCAAAAACCAAACAATAATTACCTTTGGGAGGAGGAAGCATACTGATTGGACGGGAGTATTTAGAGAGTCCTTGCATGCTGTTATGTTCAGTTTCTTGGCTTGAGTGGTGGTTTTATGAGTATATTTACTTTGGGATAAATAAACTGTACACTATGATTGTTGTGCACTTTTCTGCACAAATCTAATATTTAAATGAGAAAGTTTTCAAAAATAGAATGTTTCAGAATCCACTGAGGGAGCACATTGAAGGAAGCCCCAAAACTGGTTTAAATAATTGGGAAAAGCTCCCTGGAAGGCCACGCTGAACCCTAGAAGATGTGCTGGAGTGAGCTTGATCAATAGCAGGAAGAGAATGTTCCAGAACAAGAGCTGGAGGTGAGAGAGAATTGCAATGCCTTCTAGGAACTGTAGCTATTTCTTATGACTGAAGCACAGTGTTTGGAGGGTGAGAGGGAGGAGAGAGAAGAGATGGGAGAGCTGAGAGGGTCCAGGTTAGAAGGAGTTTCAAGCCCTGCTGAGAAATTTGGACACTGTTCTTGGAGCTGGTTTAAAGGGCTGGTTCTAAATAAGAAATAACGTGATTAGATTTGTATTTAAAACCATGACTACAGCAAAGTATTTAGAATAGAAGATAGGGGTTACTGGAAAAATCTAGACTACAGGATATGGAGTGAGAAAGACAGAGAAAAGCAAAGGCTGTTAAAGGGTATTTTGATAACATCACTTGGCAAATGATCGATTATTTATGAGACACACAGAGGAGCCAAGATACCTCCCAGGTTTTAGCCTGTGCCACTTTCTGAGAATAGAACATGGAGGATGTACAGTTTGGGTGGGAAAGATGGAGTTAATAGACCAGCTATAACTCATCTTTTGAACTGTGGTGTTGGAGAAGACTCTTGAGAATCCCTTGAACTGCAAGGAGATCCAACCAGTCCATCCTAAAGGAGATCAGTCCTGGGTGTTCATTGGAAGGACTGATGCTGAAGCTGAATCTCCAATAGTTTGGCCACCTGATGCGAAGAGCTGACTCATTGGAAAAGCCCCTGATGCTGGGAAAGATTGAAGGCAGGAGGAGAAGGGGACGACAGAGGATGAGATGGTTCGATGGCATCACTGACTCAATGGACATGGGTTTTTGTGGACTCTGGGAGTTGGTGATGGACAGGGAAGCCTGGCGTGCTGTGGTTCATGGGGTTGCAAAGAGTCGGACACGACTGAGCGACTGAACTGAACTGAACTCACACTTCTGGAGGACAACACAGTAGTGAGATTCTAAACAGCCCAAGTGGGATTCTTACCTTTTACAGCACTTTTCTATTTTCCTAGGAGTTTCATGATAGTCCTCTCATTCTAGTCCCTCTTTAGCCTCTGGCATGGTCCACACAGGCATTATCATTCTGCACAGCAAGCTCCCCACCGCGGATCTGAGTGGACACTGGGGCACTCTGAGAGCTTGTCATAGGACAGGGAAGGGAGGGAAGCTCTGCCCCTGTCTCTCAGGACTCTACTTCTCACTCTGTGGCGCTTACCTGGACCACAGTGATGGTAAGCCAAAGCAATGCATCCCAAACGCTTTCAGTGATGAAGGAAGTGCATAGAGTCTATATCATTATATCTGAAGAGCATCTGTAATCTAAAGAAAACCCCAAAGGAGCCCAAGTCATCTTCCCATAACCATTACTTTCTCCTCACATAATCACCTAAGCCAATCTGAGATTATCCTTCACCTTGATTTGGATTTGTACTCATTTGCATGCCTTCTGAGGTTCAGTTATTGATCTTCATAAGGAGCAGCTGTGTTTAGACAGGTAGGTGGCCTGGCTATTTGTCCAACAACATTAAGACAAACTCCTGACAACTTTACATCTTTGCCGTAAGCACCCAGATTCAGGGTCTCATCAAACACTTGGGATGCCTTGGCATCCCATGTTCGAGGCCTCCCATTACCCTCCCAGATACACATTAAGGTGATGAATTCCATGTCAACTCATATTATTTATCACTTCCAAGATGGGCAGTTAAAAACCACCATCATCCAATTTCTCATATATCTGTCACAAGCTAGTCAGGAAAGTCCACAAATCGCTGACACTTGAACATTTTCTTTCTAGAGGAGAAATAAATGAAAGTAGCCATTTCTCTATGTTCAACACAATATCAAATTTAAAACTAAATATTTTTCTGCTAATAAACAGAAAAGAGTCTCTTAAATGGGACACACTGGTGCCATTGGGATATTTGATTACAGGTTGATGAAATGAAATGAGCAGAGAGAGTTCATAAATCATTTTATCTGAATGAAATTTAAAATGAATGAGATTCAAGGAACTGAAATGGGGAATTAAAATGTTGAAGCAACAATGTCAGGATCTCAGCATTTGTGAACAGGTCCTCTAAAACAAAGAATCTGAGGCTTGCCACCAAAATGCATGTTATTTATACATTTTCACATTCTATATTTCATTGTGTTGTTGAGATCCACATGGACATATGGTGCATGAGATAATTTAAGGGAATTAATTTTATCATCTGTCACTTGTAAACCAATAGAAGAAGCAAAATGACATGCATAGGAACAGCTTTATCTGAGACTCAGAAATTGATAAGTGTCAGGCATGGTGGATCATGCATTGCAGGAGACTCAGGGAAGGACAAGGAAAGAGACTGTCGTCAGGTAGCCATCGATCAGAAGGCAGATGTACCTACAGGTGAAGGCTAATATTTCAAACAGTAACTATCAGCTTTTCTTCGGAGGCTCCCAAGCACAAATGCAGTCCTGTGTCACTAGCTGGGAAAGACCCTAAGTATTAGAGCCTTGCCCTTCACTTTGCAGAGGAGGCTTCAGAGGACTGAGAAATTGAGAAACCGAGCTGGCATCACACAGCAGTTAAGGGACTATCCCATGAATAGACCTTGGACCTCTCAAGTCTATGAATGTCCATCTTTCTTCCACCTTGACCTCATGCCTTGTATTAACTGATACCATAAATTTCTATTGAACATTACGTGTAATTAAGGTATCATTGTACTAGCTTCCATGGGAATGAGTTAACACCATTCATCCTCATTTTGATCAAACAAATCAACTAGTCTTTACCAAACACTTCGCTATCCACCAAGACTTTAACATCACTGAGAATCATTTGTTTATTCATGTTCTTCCTCTTCAAAAATGATACTTCTAAGTACCCTTTCCATAACAGACATCTGCATTTTCTGGTATAGCTACTCTTGGAAAACTATCTCCACTGGCACCTCCTACACTCAAAACAGGCCAGCTCCCTTTGCCTCCTTGGAAGCAAAGCTAATTTGCAGCAGGTTTTATGAGGGCGTGATGTTTTAGATTGTATTATCACCAAAGTCAGGCTTTGTCTTTTGTGCTCCTGGTTTCCCCCACTTCTGCAGTCACGTCTCAGTCCTGGGCCATCCTGCTGTGTCCTACTTGTAAGACAGATGAGAAGGAGGGCGTGTGGCCACAGGGAAGACCCAAGGGGCCATGGTAAGCCTGACCATCCCAATATGTCAAGTTACTGGATCCTGCTATTATTGCTGTTTAGTTGCTAAGTCTTCTCAGACTCTTTTGTAACCCCATAGACTGTAGGGCTCCTCCGTCCATGTAATTAAGGTATTGTACTAGCTTGACTGTAGCCCACCAGGCTTCTCTGTCCATGGGATTTCCCAGGCAAGAATACTGGAGGGTGTTGTCACTTCCTTCTCCAAGAGATCTTCCCAAACCAGGGATCAAAATTGTGGATCCTCTATTGCAGGCAGATTCTTTACCACTGAGCCACCTGGGAAGACATCATTAAATAGTTATGAAAGCCAGTGATTAGATCATTGAATACACCTTTACTGGGGACTTTCCTGGAGGTCCAGTGGTTGATATACCATGCTACCCGTACCGGGGGTCTGGGTTCAATCCCTGGATGGGAACTAAAGTTTCACATGCTGTGCGGTGTGGCCAAAAAATAAATAATAAATTACACATAAAAAATAAATAAATATAATGCATCCAAATATATATATATATGTATGTATGTATGTATACACCTTAATTTTATTAAGCACTACCCTCTCCTTTTAAATGCAAATACTTTTGAAATGGTATACAACAGATTGGTAGTTTAGAGGATCAGATTGTGTTTCTCTACAGGAGGGAAAAATGAAGCAGAACAGAGCATCCAAGGCAGTGGTGAAGTGATCTCCATGATGGCCTCAGATGAATCCAGTCCTGGGGAAGGGGGTGAAGAACTAGAGCCATTCTGTGCAGGCAAATTGGCCCCGTGCAGTATTCTCTGGGGTGTTAATAATCATAATCATCATAATAGTCATTAAAGCAGCTGATATTTATCGGAGGCTTATGATGCTTCACACATTTAGCTGCAAGCATGATACTGCAGAGGCCACATTCTCCTTTGAGAATCTGAAACTTTCATCCTGAGCCCTGCTAGTCTGCCAAAATATTATGACAGATCTTAGAATACATCACCTGTAAAGTGACTGGTTCTCCCCTTGTGGAATTGCCATATGAAATAAAGAATATATTTTACTTATTAATAGCATAGTAGTTAACAATGATATACTAAATAATGTATTCTATAATATAATATTTTATGTTGATAAAATATTTTACAGATGACCCTTGAAAATGCTGATTTGAACTGCATGAGTCCATTTACATGGAGATATTTTCAATGGTAAATACAATAGTGTTACATGTATTACATCACAGACAGGGAGAACTGACAATAAATTTTATGCAGATTAACCCCTGACTTGTTCAAGGATCAACTTTAATTACAAACATGGTTACTTATTTAGTAGGTATAAATTTACCTATAATTTCCAGGTATCCACACAGGAAATACCACTTTCTTTGACAACCACAACTCAAGGATGGATCCTAGAGCTGAAAGGTCAAGGTTTGAATCCTGGCTCTATTTCTTCATCTGTGAAATGAATTGTAAAATGTCACCTCATAGGGTTTTTGGCTCCTCTGTTCATGGGGATTTTCCAGGCAAGAGTACCAGAGTAGGTTGCCATGCCCTCCTCAAGAGAATCTTCACGACTCAGGAATCGAACCTGCATCTATTACGTCTCCTGCATTAGCAGACTGGTTCTTTACCACTAGTGCCACCTGGGAAACCCAAATGAGTTAATATTTGTGAAGTAATTAGAATTGTGGCTAGCACATAGTGCGTATAATCTAAGAACCTAAAACCTAGCTTTATTTGATATGTATAACATATATATAACATATGTATAATGGCATGGTTATCATTATCCCAGTTTTTCCTCTCGCCCCTTTCAAGACCAAGGAAATTATTTTCTATTCAAGATGGAAACAAGTGTGTAAACTAGAATGCATTCCATTCTAGTCTTCTTTCTTTATCTTGCTGGGAAATCTTCAATTTCCCCCAAGAGGAGAGGGTTTTAAAACATAAAACCTGGGAGATCTATAGATTATTACTGGTCTTCTGGCCTCACCATGGAAATCCCTTCTCTGAAACATGATTGGAGGGAAAGGGGAAACCCCATGAAAGAAGAAAAATTTTAAGAGAGGTGAATATCTCCATCTATCAGCCTGCCTTATTTAAACAGGAGGGTGGTTTTTAACAGGCAATTGAGAACATCAAGAAGTCACAGAAGGCTGCTTGTTTGTCCCTGAGAACCCAGAAACCCACCCTCTCACCACGGCTGGGCTCTCATCCTCCCCCGGCTCCGAGCCCTGGCGGGCACTGGAGCAAGGAAAGCGAAGGCCGGGGCCGCGGGGACGCGTGCAGCTGGCTTCCAGCCCTGCGGATGTCAGTGCTGGCTTTCTGCAGAATGGGGATCTAACTGCACAAGGTGGCCTCTGACCACTCAGTCCCTCTGGTCACCTCCTGACAGCAGAGGGGGGCAATGATGCCAGCTGCTGACTGGGCTTTGTGCAGGCCGGGATGCTACTAACTTGGGTAGAAATACCACAAGTCAAGAGACCGTTTCTCACTTCAGCCACAAAATAGAATTCAAGTGAACTGAAGTCCTTGTTCTTCATTTTCTGCTGAGATATCGCCCCTCTTGGGGTATATGGGCGTCCCCGGTGGCTCAGACAGTAATAGAATCCACCCGCAATGCGGGAGTCCCGGGTTCGATCCCTGGATCAGGAAGATCCCCTGGAGGAGGGCATGGCAACCTACTCCAGTCTTCTTGCCTGAAGAATCCTCATGGCCAGAAGAACCTGGCGGGCTACAGTCCGTGGGGTCACAAAGAGTCAGACACGACTGAGCGATTAACACTGACACACTCGGGGTGTGTGTGTGTGTGTGTGTGTGTGTGTGTGTGTGTGTCACACTGGAGGCTGGACTCCACAGGACACCAGGCACTGGGCAGGGAAGGTGGCTGTGAGCAAGGACCGGATGGAGGCCGCAGGTGTGAGCTGCAGGCCGTGAGGGGGATGCAAAGCTGGCTGCCTCTGCCCTGGGAAGTCCAACGCCCCACAAAAGTCAGAGCCTTGGTGATGCTGCTGAACGCACACACCTGGCCTCGGAGCTGGCGGAGCTGCGGGAGGACCGCGTGACGGTCGAGCAGCCGCAGGCCTGAGTGCACCTCCACCCGTGGGGGCGAGTGTCTCAGATGCGGCGGGCGTGGGCCACAGCGCGACTGCTTCCTCCCTCCACACCGGCTTCTCACCCGCGAGGTTCTTTCGGAGCCACGCAGGAAGAGGGATTCCGAGAGGCGGCTCAGCCTGGTGCAGCTGACATAGCGCTTCACCACCCAGTACCTCCCCCTCCAGCTGCATTTCCTGGATTCGGTAATTCTTTCACTGGGTGTAAAGACAAGGGAGACTTGGAAAGAAAATGTTAAGGGTGTGTGTGCACGTGCGTGTGTGCACATAGATAGGGCTCTGACCAGAAGTGTGCTTTGAAATGGTGTGTTTCACAACCATCGCCCCTATTCTTCCCCAGAACTGTATGCACGTGGGGTAGAATTACAGCCATACGTCTGTAAGTTAACAGTCTTCAAGGGGGTGAGCATCTATAATAACTAATGAAACCACACATCTTTCTCGTCTCATCTTCAAGACTGTAGCTACACTGCCACCTGCCCTTTGATATTTTCTCCAGGCTTCAATCCCAGTGAGACTCATCAATGGCCGGTTTTACAGAAAAAGTATGAAATGTAGGAAGGTGGGACCGATGACCCTGCCTGCAGGGCAGGAAGAGAGATGCAGACAGAGAATGGACGAGCAGACACAGGGGGTGACGCGGCGCGTGGGCGAATTGGAACAGCAGGACTGACGTGCATGTACTGCCTTGCGTGCAATACATAGGCAGTGGGGCGCTGCCCTCCGACACAGAGAGCTCCGCTCCGTGCCCTGTAACGACCCAGGGGTGGGACGCACGCCGGCGAAACAGGCTCAAGAGGGAAGGGGTGTATGTGTACATATAGCTGACTCGCTTCATTGTGCAACAGAAACCAACAGCATTGTAAAGCAATCATACTTCAATAAAAAAATAAATAAATAAACGCACCAGTATCTAAAGCATGTATAAAAAGTAAATAAATAAAAAAATAATAAAAGTAAATAAAGATAATAATATTCCAAAAAAGAAAATGCGGAATAAATACATACTGTCATTAGTGCACATAAAAATGAAATACGAACACTGAACATCTTTATGATTTCATGCAACACAAACTATGTTTTATATTGTTAACCATTTCTATATCTTCATAATTATAACTGGGCAGTAATATAAATTAGTCTAAAACTGATGGGAGAATCATACGATAACTATTATAATTATTGCATTAAAGAACACTTGTATGGCTTATATAATTAGTGATTGCAAGCCTTAGTGCACTTATTTGTTGATTTTTATTTACATGGTTATATAATTCCTACACTGTTTCATGTCTAATTTTTAAAAATAAAATAGGGACTGCCCTGGTAGTCAGGTGGTTAGAACTCGGTTCTCCCAACTCAGAGGGCACAGGTTCAATCCCTGGTCAAGGAACTAAGATCCCACATGCCAAAAAAATTTTTTAAAAATTATTTTAAAAAAAGCATAATTTCATTAAAAATAAAAAAATTTTTTTAAAAATAAATAAAAATAAAATAATTTGTGTGAAAAATGAAAATAAAAGACTGTAAATCCAAACGAGAGGGCTTCAGAGGTCTTGGCCCCCAGACTCTCGGCTGAGGCGGGGCCCCTCTGCTGTCTCCAAAGCCTTCCGTCTGTTCGGACGTGTGTTGTCACCTGGACGCCAGCACACAGCGTTTCCCAGTGGCTCTGACGGCCGCATCACTGGCTCCTGGAGGACAGGGCAGGTACTTACGGCAGGAACGGAGGAGGTTCCACGGAAGGACTACTCACCGAGGGCGCGGCCGACTTCCGGAAGCCAGCTGCCTGGGGAAACAGCCAGGGGCTAGAAGCTGAGGCTGCGGGAGGGGCCCGGTGGGACAGAGCGTGCTGGCGGGAGGAGGCAGCGGCAGCTGGGGAAGGCGGCCTGCCTGCCCCCGCTGGCGGGGTGGCCCGGGCCCCTCCCGCCCAGAGGCCGCTGACCCGTGCCTGACTCCAGAGGACCTGGTAGGCAACCAGAAAGCGGCATCGGCCAGGGGCAGCCGTCCATGGGAGCCAGCTTCCTGGAGCGAAGGGCAGGGCAGCGAATAGACCTGGGGGACCACTGGGAACCCACTGGCTTCTCAGGCGTCACTTCTCCTTGACAGTCGTCAGACTGCAGTGTCCAAGCATACACGGTGGCCAGAGCAGCAGACCTGCAGAAACACCTGGGCGCCAGCCCCAGCGTCACAGAGCAGGACACCGGGCCCTCATCCTCTCCCGGAGGGTGTGCAATAGTCCTTACAATGCTGACAAGACAGGCCAGGCCAGCTCTGCAGTTTCACCGCGAGCCCGGATAGGCGTTCCCTGCACACTGGTGTCGGCTTGATCTCTCTTTTCGCTCCAAGGCTACAGAAGCCCTAGGGGAAACTGCAGAGCAGGAGACGCTTTAGGCTCCAGAGTCACCTGCCCGTCTCCCAGCAGATGTTTTTCCACCTCCGAGTTGCCACAAAGCAATAGCATTGTTTTTACTCTCATATTTAGACGGAGAGGTGTAAAAATACACAGACGTGAAAGTAGTACTGTGGTCTACTTTCCTTGTGGTCTACTTACGCAGCTCATCTGCAGGGCTAGACCGTCTCTGCTGTCCATCTGCGATGGTGGCCCTCAGCCAGCATGGCCAGAAACCAGGCTAGGAGGAGCAGCCGGCGCTCTCCACCCTGGATGCAACCGCGGAACCTGCCCAGGGGATAAGCCACTTCCTGCCTCCAGGCAAAGGATCTGCTATGGGAGAGAAAACAATGCTTCTAGACCTATGAAGGCAAATGGGGATAAGAGAGAAAAATATACAAAAGCACACCAGGGACTAATTAAAGAATTCTATACATATATAATTGTATATATATACATAAAGACATTTATATATATACACATATATATACATACATTTTTATTTATGTATAAATATATATATGTATTTATATATAATACATGTATATATATACACACATATAAATACATATATAATAGATTTATATACACACATATAAATACATATGTATAATATATTTATATATAAAGACATTATATATATACACATATATAAACATAAATACATTTTATTTATGCATATATATGTGTATTTATATATACACATACATAATACATTATATATAAATACATTTATATATACACACATAAATACATATATAATACATTCATATATAAATACATTTATATATATACATATATACATAAATACATTGTTATTTGTGTATAAATACATATATATGCATTTTTATATAACATGTATATATATACACACACATATAATACATTTATATATATACACATATATAAAAATATATATACACATACAAAAATGTATATATACCAAAAAAAATGTATATATACATATATACACACACACACACAGAAATAAAATGCAGCATAATAAACCTAAGAAATGCTAAAGAGTGGAAGAGTACAGAGTTCTAAGGACCCCGGCTCCACCTTGGAGGCATATGAACATACAGTGGCTGGAACATAACAGACTCAGTAAACAATTTCTGACGTCCCTCATATGCTAAATACAAAATAAAGTACTAAACGGAACATTCTCAGGTGCCGGTCACTGAGCGGGAAGAGCCCGTTGCCTGCAGTCATTGGCAGGGATCCAGCTGGAGGTGGCCGGAGCAGTATGCCCGTCGGTCCCCAAACAAGCCACAGAAACAAACGTCTAGCTTGTCGCTGACAACACTGTCAGGTGAGAGGCTGGACAGGTGCATGGCCTGGACCATAAGACCAGGTTCAGTCCTGCTATAATGTCCCATCTCTGTCCCCAGAAGTATCTGGAAGGATTTGCCACTTTGATTCCATCCTAGACACTGGTCACCTGAACTCTAGACGCTCAATGTTTTGCCAGATCGGCAAGTTTCTGTCCTTATTTATTTTTTTCTGTCTTCTAGGGAAACCCCTTTTCTTCTGTGAAAATCAGACCCGGACTGAAAGAAAAAGGGAAGACTTAAATTTTCACTCAATAATTACCTCTTTTTTAAGATTTGGTTTTCTGTTTATTTCTTTTCACTTTCCACCATATGCATTATGACCTTTTCAATTAAAAATTAAGTTAAAAAGACCAGTCATCTGCATGCTGCCTGCCACCATCTTCCTGCCATTATCAGTAGGTGCTAACTTTGCAGGAACTAAAGAGACTCTTAGGGTGAAAGAAGAGAGGGGAAAAGCTGGCTCAAAACTCAACATTCAACTCCTTGGAAGAAAAGCTACGACAAACCTGTGTGTGCTATGTCACTTCAGTCATGTCTGACTCTTTGCGACCCCGTGGACTATAGTCCTCCAGGCTCCTGTTTGTGGGATTCCCCAGGCAAGAATACTGGAAAGTGAAAGTGAAAGTCACTTAGCCGTGTCCAACTCTTTGTGACCCCATAGAATATACAGTCCAAGGAATTCTCCAGGCCAGAATACTGGAGTGGGTATCCTTTCCCTTCCCCAGGAGTAGGTTGCTAGTTCCTCCTTCAGGGGATCTTCCTGACCCAGGGATCAAACCCACATCTCTTATATCTCCTTCATTGCCTGGTAAGTTCTTTACCACTAGCACCAGCTGAGAAGCCCTATGATCAACCTAGACAGCATGTTAAAAAGCAGAGACATCACTTTGCCAACAAAGGTTCATATAGTCAAAGTTATGGCTCTTCCAGTCACGGACGTGAGAGTTGGACCATAAAGAAGGCTGAGCGCTTAACAAATGATGCTTTTGAATTGTGGTGCTGGAGAAGACTCTTGAGAGTCCTTGGGACAGGAAGAAGATGAAACCAGTCAATCCTAAAGGAAATCAACCCTGAATACTCACTGGAAGTACTAATGCTGAAGCTCCAATACATTGGCCACCTTATTCAAAAACCCAATTCATTAGAAAAGACCTTGATGCTGGGAACGATTGAGGACAGGAGGAGAAGGGGGCAACAGAGGATGAGCTGGTTGGATGGTATCATCAATTCAATGGACATGAGTTTGAGCAAACTCTGGGCGATAGTGAAGGACAGGGAAGCCTGGCATGTTGCAGTCCATGGGGTTGCAAAGAGTCGGATACGACTGGGTAACTGAACAACAAAAACTTGGCGGGAGCAAAACTGGCAGCAGGGGAGAAAGATCTGCTTTGATCCCAGCCTCTGACTCAACCCCCTTTTCTGCTACAAGTTCCTCAGATACAGCAGCAGGACTGATCTCCTTTGCTCTGAGTATTGCAGTGCTGCAAACCCTGAGCTCCTTGAACTGCAGAAGCACCAGTGTGGGACACAGCTCTGGGTGGCCTCTCTGCGGAGTGACTCCCTGACATTCTGTCAGAGACTGGCTCAGAGGGATGGAGGTCAAAAGCTAAACTCATTTTGGCCTATGCTGCCAACACCTGTGTTGTGAACCTCTTTGCTGATAGATTGGATAGAAAGAAGCCAAATAGTATCAGATAGTAAATTACATAACGATGACCCATTCTTTCATCTAATCCAGAAGTGTCCTCTCTGCTAACAGTCACAGGACTTCAAATTCTTCCAGAAACCCTTCCTGTGTGGTTGCTTCCTGACTCAGCACCCAGCTATGCTCCCTCAGTTGTCCAAGTGCATCTTCCCTGGTCCTGGTTCATAGTTTCTCTGCTCACTAGACTCCTTTCCTTCCCCAAATCAGCCATGAATCCAACTCTTTCATCTCCCTGGATGCTCAATTGCAACCCCTGCATTAAGAACACACACGGAGTCAAAGGAAGCCAATGGGTTGTTCAGCATTTGTCACAAGAAGCCAGATGGGAAAACACAGGAAAAAAAAAAAAAAAGTGGAGGAACGTGAGGCAAATGCTCTCTCCTGCTGGCAAAGATACTTTAGGAAAATGGGCTCTAATTTTGATAGTGTGAAGGCAGGTCTTGCCTCCTGCTATAAAATCAAGTCCATCTTCTGAGTGTCATATCAGTTGAAGTTGGTCCCTCTTGAAATTGAGACCTTGTGCAAGCTCATTTTTATATAAATATTTTAATTAATAGGTGCCTTCATCAAGCATGAGAAGAATTAACACTCACCAGAGACCCTGAAATTAGATTGATTATCTGCATCTTAATTTGCTTTTTTGACACCACTAATTTATTTTTAATAGGTCTGTAATTTAGCTTTATCTCTTTCTTATTCTGCTTGGCAGACTCAAATGCCTGCAGCTTCCAGTCTGCCTCTATAACCTTTAGGCACTGCTATGTGCTCAGTGTATTAATTTTTAAATTATCCAACCCAGTGCAGGGAAGAACGTCAATTAATTTCCATATGGGAACAAGACCAACACCCCATCCTTGACCAGTAATAGTGATATTTAAATGAAGGAGAAGGCTGGTTATAGGGGAATATAAATAAAAACAGTACATTCTCACTCCTATATTACAGAATCTGATGTCCTTGAAATATCTTTCCACTTGAATTAGCGGCATTGATATCATTATTGTGGTGAAAATAAATGCTCCACTGTTGGCACCCGTTACTGGCAGGCTGATTTATGGAATATTGGTGAACAGAGGGCTGGGACCTTTCAAAAGGCTTTTTGATTTCTCCCCATTTTTAAGTATATGCACACTTTATTATTCTGAAAAAAATCACCAGAATTTCTCTCAAGCAGGAAGCTGTCTTTGTTTCAGAGAATCCCTTGGTAACTTCACGGGGTCAGAAGTAAGATAAAAAAGTAGAAACCCAAACAAAAGAGAAAAATGATTGTGTCTCTGTGTGGAAAAAAATCAGTTAAACAACAGATATTGAGGGGCAGATGTAAGAAAGCATGCCACTGGAGGAACTTGTTTAGGGTGAAAAAGCATTATGGCATTTGCATGCTGATAGCTGCCGTGGGGGTGAGCAGGAGGGTGGTCGCATTGATCCAGATAAAGGTCATGATGGTCACAGCCGAAAGGCATGCTGAAGGAGGTGGCAAGAGCGGGCCAAATTCAAGAGACTTATTTTAAAAAATCCATTAGGATCACTGATGATCACATGCGGGGAGAGGGCAGGTCACGGGTGAACCCGCGCACTTCAGGCTCAAGAATCTGAGCGCTATTCTCAGCCAACACTGAGAATAGCAACAAAGGTGAGTTGGAGTAGAAATCCAACATTCCACTCTGTCTCAGAGGCCCATGAGATATCCGAATGGAAACAGCACATAGACAGCTGGAAAAGTACGACTAAAGGCCAAAGGAAAAATCTGGCTTAGCGAGATATTAAGTGGGCGCTGTCATTATAAGATGGCATTTATATTATGAAAGTGGATTAGGTCGTCTAGAGAAAGGGAGAGACGAGGGAGAAAACATGCCCAGTTCTTAGTCTGTGTGCGTGAGTGCTCAGTTGCTTCAACTGTGTCCTACTCTCTGCGACCTCAGGTACTGAAACCCTCCAGGCTCCTCTGTCCATGGGATTCTCCAGGCAAGGATACTGGAGTGGGTTGCCATGCCTTCCTCCAGGGGATCTTCCCAACTCAAGGATCAAACTCGCATCTCTTACGTTTCCTGCATTGGCAGGCAGGTTCTTTACCTGGGAAGCCCTCTTAGTCTCTAGGAATCTCAAACTTGGATTGGGTGAAAACACAGGACCCTCCGATGGGGAGGGAGGAAAGGTAGCTCTCAGAAGAAGGGGCGGTCTGCTCCAGACAGTATCTATCGGAATGTAACCACAGGCTTATTGGTTATTAACTGGTTGGAATTTAACAGCGGGCTTATTGATTATTAACTGTTTGAACACATAACACGTGAATGATAGGGTTATTGTGATTGTATTTACCCTTCCTTTGTAAGCCTCAAGGGATTTGGGGTGGTGGGTTTAGACAGGTACGCATGGGGTATAAAAGATTTTCACAAATGCTGGTCGGGGTCCTTGGCTAAGAGGAGACTCTGTCTTGCACCCTCCGGTGTAATAAACTGCACTCCACTATCAAAAAAAGAAAAAAAAGAAGAAGGGGCAGTCTGGAAAAGAAATGTTGTTGTGGTTAAGAGAACGCTCCCTTGAGGGGTGCTAACTGCATCCGGGGTAGCAGAAGAACCAAATAACACAGGAATAAAAAATCAATTTTACCACTATAATTCTGTTAAATATTTTTAATCTTTTGAAGGCACGAGGAGAGTGAGTGCTGAAGTTTAAGGGCAGGACTGGGCCTTTGATAGCACAGCCATAAGAGGAGTATAAACATGCCTGATAGAGACCCCCGAGTGTCCACAAGGAATAGTGTCCCTAGAGGCAGCCGTTCTCTGAGCCCGGAAACAGCTAATGATCTCACCTGCCTACACTTCAGACACCTGCAGTCCCCTTAGTTCTGAACCCCAGGGACTTCACATTAGCATTCTTCTCAGAGCAACAATTTGGGGATTTGTATAAAAGAATGTTAAATTCCTTTAGAGGTTAAACAAGGCCTTATTCAACCCTGCGTTCTGTGCAGCACCAGCCCTGTACCTAATGCAGAGTTAAGTCTTCAATCCGTGCTTTTCAATTGTGGTCAAGATGTAAGAAAAAAAGTTCTGTAAAGGTTTTAGCATTGTCCAACTCTCTGTGACCCCATGGACTATACAGTCTATGGAATTCTCCAGGCCAGAATACTGGAGTGGGTAGCCTTTCCCTTCTTCAGGTGATCTTCCCAACCCAGGGATCGAACCCAGGTCTCCCACATTGCAGGCAGATTCTTTACCAACTGAGCCACAAGGGAAGTCCAATAATACTGAAGTGGGTAGCCTATCCCTTCTCCAGTGGATCTTTCCCACTCAGGAATCAAATCAGGGTCTCTTGCATTGCAGGCTGATTCTTTACCAACTGAGCTATTAGGGAAGACTTTTAGGATTGTCAGTGCATTATAAAAGATGGAAGAACCTGGCCCTGAAACTAACAAAATCAAAAATGAACTAATCTACAAACATATTACTTTTCTAATTTAAAGGAAGATCTCCACACAGGCTAAGTAATTAAAGAAAAAAATGAAAAGGCTTAATCACACAAGAGACAGGGTTGTCTGATAATATATTGGTAGTTAGGTAGGAGAAAAGCTCAAAGCCCAGCTCAATATTTCTTCCAAACTGAAAAGCATAATTGGAGTGGGCCAGGAACCAGAACCCACAGGGTCTTCAGGAAATGTGCTTTAAAATAATTTACTCCGTTTTTAATTTTCAAAATTTTTCTGGAGTATAATTACTTTGTAAAGTTGCATTAGTTTCTGCTGCATAATGAAGGGAATCAGCCGTGTATACATGTGTCCCTTCCTCTCGAGCCTCCCTCCGTCCATCCCACCCCCTAGGCTGTCACAGAGTGCCGAGCTGAGTTCCCTGTGCTATATAGCGGCTTCCCACTAGCTAGCGATTTTATACATGAAAAGTGAAAGTGTTAGTCACTCAGTCCTGTCTGACTCTTTTTGACCCCATGGACTGTAGTCTACCAGGCTCCTCTGTCCCTGGGATTCTCCAGGCAAGAATACTGGAGTGGGTTGCCATGCCCTTCTTCAGGCGATCTTCCCGACCTGGGGATCAAACCTGGGTCTCCCACATCACAGGCAGATTCTTTATCTTCTGAGCCATCACATGGTAGAGTATATATGTTGATCCTCCTGTCCCAATTCATCTCATTCTCCACTTCACCCTCTGTGTTCACGTATCCCTTCTCTATGTCTGTATCTCTATTCCTGCCCTGAAAACAGGCTCATCTGTAAAAAGAAGTTCAATCAACCACCTGGGCATTTAAAAAAATAAAAAATTAGAAATAATATAATCAAGTGGATTCCCCCATCGGGCATACATTTTTTTCAGCTGAGAAAAAAATTAAAATCTTGAGTGGTCACAATCAATATTGAATAAATAGTCTCTCAATGAAAAAATAAAATAATTTGCTCCAGGGCTCTCAATGGTAATGCTTACTCACAACACATGGACTGGAGATCGGGAGAAGGCCATCTCTATATGATGTTGCTTTTATGTCTCACACAGAGTAACTAACCATGGCCCTTCATTCCCAGCATATCACCCAGTTTATCATCTTAAGAGTAGCAAAGTAGTCTTGGGACTTATAGGAGAGGTTTACATACAGTGAATGAGGACAGAGGTAAGAGGAAGATTTAGTGAGAAGCCTGGAACTAAGAAATGGTGGGGATGAGGTAAGCAAGATAAAGCTATCTTAACTATCTGCAATAAAGCAGGAGAATATAGTACCCTACACAGCTAGAAAAGGGAGTCAGGAATACCTGAGAAGTGATCAAGACAAGACTTCAGCTGCTGACCGCAAGTTTCGCACTTGTGAGCAAAGCACCACGCAGTCCCTTAACCCCTCACTTTTCAAAAGCCCATAACCTGAGTCTTCGCTTTCTCCAGCCAGAACAAGACAACATTCCTCATGCTCCTAACAGGTCCTAACAGGAGGTTCTGATTGGCACCTTGGGCTCCCCCATGTGGACCTGATCTACCAGATGGGTTGACAGGCACTGTGGAACTCTTGAGAGTCATCTAACCTGTTTTTCTGGTAAGAGACCACAGAATCTACAGAAAATACTTGGAATATTAGAGTCCAGAACCTTCCTCCCAGAATTCACGAGAATCCTAGTCCAACTCATTCACTGGACAACGGAGAAAATGAACCAGAGATACCCTGCAAGTGGGAACAGGTCACACAGTTTGCTAGCTGCAGAACCAAGACAAAAACGTTGTCATGGATGAGGTTTCTCACCTTTTGTTTCAATTTGTTTATCTGTAAGTAGGGGTGATCACAGGGCTTCCCAGGTGCTGCTAGTGGTTAAAAAAAAAAAAAAAAAAAATGCCTGCCAACACAGGACATGTAAGAGATGTGGGTTCAAGCCTGGAGTCAGGAAGATCCTCTGGAGGGGGGCATGGCAACACACTCCAGAGTCTTGCCTGGAGAATTCCATGGACAGAAGAGTCTGGCAGGCTACAGACCATTGGCTCATAAACAGTTGAACATGACTGAAGTGACTTAGCATATGCACTCATGCACAGGGATGAACATGGTCACCCTGATGGGTGGGAGTGGGGAACAAAATCAGGGATGTGTGTAAAGTATCTGACACAGAGACTGGTGTGATTGGCACACAACCCATGTTCAATAAATTATACTCTCCCTCTTTGCCCTTTCTTTCTACTCACAACATGAAGCTGTACCTAATGCTGTTGGAAATAACAAATTAAAGGAAATGTCATAAAGAGTGAAATAAATCAGAAGAGGAAAATAAAGATAAAATATTAATGCATATATGTGGAACTCTAGAAAAATGGCATTGATGAACTTATTTGCAAAGCAGAAATAGACACAGACATAGAGAACAAACATATGGACACAGAGGCGAGGAAAGGGGGTAGGAGGAATTGGGAGAATAGAATTGATGTATAAATAACTAATGAGAACCTACTGTATAGCACAGAGAATTCTACTCTATGCTCTGTGGTGACCTAAAGGGGAAGGAAAGCCAAAGAAAGAGGGGATCTAGGTATACACATAGCTGATTCACTTTGCTGTAGAGTAGAAACCGGCACAACATTATAAAGCAACTGTGAATCAATAAAAATGCAATTTAAAAAAATAAAAAATAAAGAAAACCCAAACCCTTTTCCACATTTAAGGGCATCTAGGGAATTTTCACATACACTCCTCCATATTTCAAATGAAGCATGTTTCTCTATGTGCCATCCACAGAGTGTTAAATAACTTGGAAGCTGTTTATGGTGCTCCCCAAATACTGCTTTAAAACTCCACTCTTCTCTTTTAGTTGTGACGCCCTCAGGTTGGTCAGGAAGCTCTAGGTAAGAGCTCGTGGCTGTCAGGCTCTCAACCGAAACCTCCATCTCCCCTGCAGCTCCCCAGGGGAGAACTGAATTCACCTCCTTCTGCAGCTCCGCAGGGGCCGGAATGAAATGAATTTCGCGGTAAAGATGGCGGGGCTGCGCCCCGGCACCCAGGCGCCAGGACGGCGGGGATGCTGACTTCGTTGGTCGGCGAGGAGGAGGAGGCCGCAGCCCACCCAGGCCGCCCTCACGCTGCAAAAACCTGAAAATAGCCTGAGGAATGACGAAGGAAATACAGTACTGAGGATGGAAAGTTTCTCCAATACGTACGGCATTGGATAAAGTAAAAACACCTTCAACCGTAAGCAGATAAAACAACTTTTTAAAGATAAGCCTGAACGTGTTGGTGCGAAAGTTGACGTCCGAACCAGGGTTTGAAATGGCCTTTCTTACACTTCAGAATATACAAAGACAAAAGGAGACTCTGACAAAGAAGTTATTCAAGATGGAGTCGGAGCGTTCATCCAGAAGAAGGCACAACTAACACTGTTAGGAGCAGAAATGGGCTATGTTGAATCAAATGATCCAGTGAGTTTGTGTTCAATAGCCCAAACATCAAAGGAACCTGTGACTGTGCAGAAAGCTTTAACATCTGACTCCTCAGGACTGCTCGGGCTGTAGGCCCCAGGAGAACTCTGGAAGCGCCAGGGCTCTTTGAGGAAATCACCTGACTGTCACGTGCTATGGCTGCCTTACAAGGAAAACAAAGTGATGCATTTGAATAGGAAAAAAACTGAATTTCACAGACTCTCAGTAACCATATGGACCCACTAGTCATTTGGATATTCCTATGTAGCCAATTCAAACAGCAACTAATGAGAAATACGTTTTATGTCCATAAATTTTGACAGAAAAAAAATGAAGAAAAGAGACATAATGTGCAGGAATGGGGGATAACACAGGTCTTGGAATCCACACAAGATGAAAAGAGTTGAGTGTCATCCCTCTTGATCTGATTACTCCTCTCATAGCTTGAATATATATAGTTCCCCAGACTTTGGTCATCACATTGGTTTCCCTTTAAATCTTGCTCACCACCTGCCTCTTCTTTCTTTATCTTGAAGAATAGAAAGGCTAGTCAAATGCAAAAGAATAAAATATTGCTACATGTGTATAGAGTTTAGTTCAACTCAAGCTTGTTTCCTATGAGGAATCCTGAGGAAGTTGCATTGTAGACCTCGGAGCACAGAAAGTCCCCCAAAGACAGAAGTTAAAATAACCTACTCTCAGCTTAGCTGTAAATCAAAAGAAGAAAGAAGAGAAGGGTTTGCCAAGGTTATTTAAGTTTCAGGGAAGGCATGTTGGCTTTAGGTACCTCTGGTCTTTATCTAACTTGAAAAAGGCTTCGATTTCAAAAATGAAACTATGCAAATGATTAGTCAGTCATTTTGTGTAAGTGCTTTAGACTTCTGATGTTACTGTGGAAAATAAAGGAAAATAAAACAGCTTCAGCACAGCCCCAGTAAGCTTAGTCCATGGACAGCACATTAAATCCTGAATTACATACTCTAGCAAACACTTCCTAATGAGCCATCCAACTCTCTGATGTATATAATATGCCTTTTTAAAAATGCATGAATGCATATTCTACCCACCGATTTGGATGGCTCCTTTGGGTTATTTAAGTTTCAAAGGAGTCCATCAGTCTCCTAGGTATAACATTCTGTGAATGCCTTAAAAGTGAAAATTCAGAAATTAGAAGCTCAAAATACCTTGAAGGGGAACAATATATCAGCCCCTAAACCAGGCTATATTCCAAGGCAAGGTTGATGAGGCAGCCACCTCCCCAAGTTTCCCATCTTTTGTCAGTTTGGGTCACAGTCTCTAAAGCAGCTGTAAATCTGTTCAACTTCATTATACAACTCCAGCTGGTTTTATATATAGTTAGAATCCAGTGAGTTCCTCTGCTTTCCAGGTGGCACAGTGGTAAAGAACCCACCTGCCAATGCAGAAGACTCAGGTTCGATCCCTGGGTCAGGAAGTTCCTCTAAAGGAAGAAATGGCAGCCCACTCCAGTGTTCTTTCCTGGGAAATCCCATCGACAGAGGAGCTGGTGAACCACAGTCCCTAAGGTCGCAAGGAGTTGGGCATGACTGAGGTACTGAGCACGCACGACCTCCTTTGACTCCTGTCTGTGATGCTATTACATGGCTGTTTCTTGAATTCTGGGAGGTGATTGTCCTGAGCAGGGGCAGAGAAGTTGTTCAAAGCCCCAGGACTGGGTCCCCATGGGCTGTTCTGCAAAGACTGTGAAGGTTGGGGCTCCCCAGCCTAAGGAAGTTGGTGGATCCAAAAAGGAAATACTTGTGGGTAGAAAAGAGAGAACAGATCACATGAAGGGCTTACAGATCAAGAGTGAATGCAACCCTGTTTCTGGGGAAGCACAAGAAATAAACAATGCATAGCTCAGCAAGCCAAGGGATCCAGGTGGAGAAGGGAGAGGGATTGGTGAAGAAGTAGGTGCAAGGCTGGAAGGAAGTAACTTTACTTTGGAAACTTCACTGAGCCAGACACTCTCATTTAGCCCCCCTTATAATTTGACATGTAAATGGAATGACCTTCATTCCACAGAGAAGGGAACTGAGGTTCAGAGAGGTTCATAAATATACCCGAAATCACACAGCTCAGAGTGGAGTCAGAACTCACACCCAGGAACGGGTGTCCACAAAGCCTTTTGTGCTCCACTTGGCTAAAGAAGGATGTAGTACAACTGAATCCCAGGTATTGCAGAGATAGGAGGGTTTGTCTGGAGGGACCCAGAGGTATCATTCAGCACAGCATGACCGCCTGGGTCATGTCTCCTCAACTGTAAAAGACAAAGCTCACTTCATAGGGTCATTGTGAGAGTTGAGTTAATATAAGTTTAACACACAACATGTGTGCCCAGCATATTGAAATTCTTCCATGAGTGGAAGCTAATTGCCATTATATTGCTTGGCTAATGATTTATTTCTCTAATCTGCTTATGGAGGTTTATATTAGACTGGCCAAAGTGTTCCTTCAAGTTTTTCCTTAAGATCTTATGGAAAAACCCAAATGAACTTTTAAGCCAACCCAGTATTATGGGCCCATAGCTGTATATACATTAGAGCTAGTGTTTGAGGCTGTTTCAAGTTTCTATAGACATCACTCATATTTTTCCAACAGTATGGAAATCATAAACTAAGACGATCTGGGTATGATTTGAGTAGGACAGGCTGGATGGAAGATTTTAGATCATGACCCATGTTTGAGAAAGTAAGACCAGGAAAGCTGCTTCCTTCCTAAGGTTGAGGTATGACACAGAAATGCATCTGTCATTTCCATATAACTTAGATTTATGAAGAGCTGATGCAAAGTAAACCTCAACACCGATGGAGCAGGAAGGGAAGAAGGAACTGGTCTAGTCTGATGCCTTCATTGGACACGAGTGGCCTGGCAGCTCAGAAGAGTCTGGTGTGTCATAGGCAAGTCTCAACAGCCCTTTCCAGGGGCTGGACACTGATTGTTCCACTCTGCCAGTGTCCTAGGGATGCTAACAGTCACCCCAAAACACAGTTAGCAATGACACTATCCGTGCAGTCACCTATTAGACAGTGCAGGTATCATGGCATCAATGGGTGGACCAGATGACATCAGTGAAAACAGACCTCTTTGACCTCAAGGATCATCCTTTCTAAGATTACTCAGATATGAAAAGAAGCAGGACATTTTCACCACAGCCTCATAGAACACAGGCACAGACCCCACGAGTGCAGGAGGAGACCTGCCAAGGGACAGCTCTGTCTCTCCGTGCTGAGAGATGACTTCCCACCATAGCACAACCCTCCTGGATGAGACCACAGGGAAAGTGTCCACGTATCCTCTGTCAGTGATACTGCTGCTTCTCGAGAGAACGCAAGCCCCCTCAGAATATCCATCAACCTGTGAACTCCCCCCTTTACTTCCTTCCCAATGGTTCCTCACTTTTTCACGATGCTTCTCACTCTAAAAATTTTACCTTGAGATATAAAGATGAGAAGGAGGTAAAATGGAAGTGCCTTCACAGCATTTTGTTGTTGTTTTTCCAGATCCCAAGTCCTGGACACAGGTTAGGTACCATTTCTTCAAGTCGCCCTCACCATCTCGAATTTTGTCTTGCCCAAGCCGGAAGCCACAGGCCATTCCCTGCCTCCTAGTACTTTGCATTCATCAGGCCACCGTATGCCTCGCCTGAGCCATCCTGGTGATGCCGCAGGCATTACAGGTAATCAGAGAAGCCCAAGGCAGAGTCACAGCTGGGTTAGGGGACAAGAAAAAGCAGCTCTGATGATTTTCCTTGTAAGGCTGATTTGACATACCACAAGATTCTGACACAAAGAAGCCCAGGTTTTAAGTATTGTGCTTAAAAATGAGAAAAGGGGAAATGCTTTCCTTAAATTAGCCCATAGGGCTTCCCAGGTAGCGCAAACAGTGAAGAATCTGCCTGCAATGTAGGAGATCTGGGTTCGATCTCTGGGTTGGGAAGATTCCCCTGGAGAAGGGCATGTCAACCCACTCCAGTATTCTTGTGGAGAATTCCATGGACAGAGGAGCCTGGTGGTCTACAGCCTTGGACTCCCAGAGTCAGACACGACTGAATGACTAACACACACAGTGCCAGTAGGATTAATTGAAATTCATCCTAACTGCAGATGTCAGTCTACTTTCCTAGAGGCTGTACATTTCACTTGGGCTCACAATGCTGCTGTCCCTGCTTTGCCCTTCGGGCTGTAAGGCCCCTTAACATGCGCCTGATAATAGCCCAACTCAGGGATGATTTCCTGTGTTCTGGGAAGTTGACTGACATGCGGACAAAAGTTTGCCCCAACTGTCCCCTGGTGCTTCTATCAGAGGATGGAGAAAACTTATGCACAGATGTCCCCAGGAGCACAGTCCAATGACTACAGTTCATAAGGTAAGAATGACAGAGAGAAAAGATCCCTGCAGACAGAATTTCTAGGGGGATCAGAGGAGGTGGTAGAGATAGGAAGTGATGGAGAAGGAGAGGGAAAGACCCTTCAGAGAAGCTTCCTCTAACAGCTAATGCAACCTGACCATCAGCTGGCCTCCGGGTACTGACTAGCGCCCCCCTCTGCTTTACTGCCCAGAATCCTGCCCTGGGAAACACCAACTTAGCCATTTCCTTACTCAGATCCTATTATCTCAGCAGCATTCCTGGTACCCAGTCCACTTTCAGAGCAGAAAGGTCTGGAGAAAAAAAATATGGGAAAGAAGTTGAGCTGCCAGTCAATTTTCTTGACACCATTTGTCTGTTTGTTTGTTGTCAGCTTAGTTTGGAATGGATTTTCTTTCTCTTTTCCTTTTGGTCATAAGGTTCTCTCGCCCAAAATGAAGTATTTTGAAGCTCAGCCCAGCCTGTTCTGAACTGCAAAAGATTGAGTTAATTAACCTTTCTTTGGCTGATTACTTTCAACCTTTTTGTTGGCACATTGGGGAAATGTATTAGTGGTTACTAATTAAAGGTATTGATATACGCTTACACTTCTTCAAATTCTTAGATTCCTAGAACTAAGTTGATTAAGAAAAAAGGTTGGGGGGTGGGGGGGAATATGTGTTGAATTTATGAAAAAGCGAAGCTCTGACCTTATTCTGTAACCTATATTTGTAATTGAATTTTGGGAGTTGAGACCATTTTGTCAGTATATTGACAGCTAAGATGTGTGTTTTTCATGTGCAAGAAATATGATAATTTTACATGTGCCATGTTATTTCGCTCTCTGAATTCTATGAGATAAATGTACATATCAATCCCATATTAAAGGTGAGTAAATTAAAGTTTAAAAGTCAAGAAAATTGCCCAAGATCACAAAGTTAGTGCACACCAGAGGAGGGACTTAAAGTGAGAATCTGTCTCCGAAGACAATGCATTTAATCTCATCAATGCTGACCTAACCATATGACAATGCAGTCATTATTTCTGGAGTAAAAAGGATGTAAAAGAAAAATCCACTTGCAATTCCAGGGTGCATCATTTTTTTCTCACGATTATCCCAGACACTTATTATCTCCACCCAGGAGCAGCTAGGCTGGATGGTCTGGCTCTGGTGTCTCCCCAAGGTGGCAGTCAAGCTGGTGGCTGTGTCTTGAGACAAACAGGGACCTGGGACCTGGGATCCTTTGTTGCAGTCTTGCACCCAGGCCAGACAGATGCCTCTTCCAGCAAAAAAAACCCACGAATTATATGGGACTAAAAACAGTTATCTACATGTGCAGCTGGGGCAAATTATGGACAAGAGTATAAAAAAAGACCAAAAACCCAATTGCCACTTCTGAAGAGCCAGGAGCAATAACAGGGTACTGCACACGCCCCTTGCACACACCACCCCCAAAAGGGTGAGCAAACCATATAAAGTCAGATTCCCCGGACACACCCTACCCTCACTCCTTGTAAGGAAACAGTTTGCCCCTACTCCTCGGGGAGTGAGCTAGCAAGGGAACCTGTTACTTATTTTCACTTTTTCCTGCTACAGCAGGAGCCCCGGTAAAGCCTTGCATGAATTTCTGTTGATTGAAAGTGAAAGTGAAATTCGCTCAGTCGTGTCCGACTCTCTGTGACCCCATGGACTACACAGTTAATGGAATTCTCCAGGCCAGAATACTGGAGTGGGTAGCCTTTCCCTTCTCCAGGGGATCTTCCCAACCCAGGAATCAAACACAGGTCTCCCTCATTGCAGGCAGATTCTTTACCAGCTGAGACACAAGGAAAGCCCTCTGTTGTTTGAGGAAGGCCAAAAACCCTGGTTGGTAACAGACTGAAATTGTGACTAGGGCTACGACACTTGCTCGCTCATGTTGTTGCTTAGTTTCTTGCTGACTGATGGCCAGAGACCTCAGTTTCTCAATGCATGGCCCCGCCCCAGCACCCTAAGGATCCGCATGACATGGCCGCTGTATATGACCCAGGGGGACAGAGTGCAGATGGGAGCTCAGATTTTTTAGAGCCCAGGAGAAACACACCATCAACTCTGCCATGTCCTATGGGTCACACGGATCAGTCCCGGTACAAAGGTGGAGGAGGACTGCAGAAGAGTGTGAATACCAGGAAGCGGGAATCCCTGGGGTTCACCTTGGGAGCTGTCTACTGTCTGCCTTTTCTCCACTGTTCTCTAAACACAGAATGCCTTTACCCTCTTATCTGCCTGCCTTACTTCTACTCATCCTAAAAACTGATTCAAGTGTAATTTTCCGGTAAAGTTGTTGTTTGGTCACTAAGTTGTATCTGATTCTTTGTGATCCCATGGATGCAGCATGCCAGAGGGTGGCAGAAGGCAGAGGACTGAAGCCTTCCCTGTCCTTCACTATCTCCTAGAGTTTGCTCAACCTCATGTCTATTGAGTCAGTGATGCCATCCAACCATCTCATCCTCTGTTACCCGCTTCCCCTCCTGCCCTCAGTCTTCCCCTGTTTTTCATGAGCCTGCTAATTGTTAACACACTGACCACATTATACTGTGAATAATTGTTTATAGGTTGTCTTTTGGATCTCCCAAAAAGGAGAGACAGGGCTTGCCCTTAGAGAATTTACTTTGAGCAGTGATTCCCTAAGGAACCAGAGTGAGCACTGGGAAGAATAAGAGAAGGCAAAAGCAATCCAAGAAGAAACTCTTGAACTGCTCAACCCTGTAGGCAGCTGGGTTCCATCCACTGGGATGGTTAATGACCCAGGTTCTTGGACTCTTTAATCAATAGAAATTGACAAGAGGCCAGGTGAGAAATTCAGGTAAGGCTTTACTGGGATTCATGCTGCAGCACAAGGAAGGGAAAACAAGTAACAGGCATCCCTTGACTGCTCCCTGCTGGGGGTTGAGCTGGTCTCTTAAATGGGGTGAGTCCAGGGATGGATCCAAAGGTTGGACTGGAGGGCTGCCCACCCCACTGGTGGTGCCATGTGCAAGGAGAATGTATGGCACTCTACCTTTGCCCTTGGTTCATCAAGAGTGGCAGTTGAGTTTTTGCTCTTTTTGTATCTTACCGTTCATACTTTGCCCCAACTAAATGCACACAGTTATTTGCAGCCCCTTCTGGTTTCTTTGTATCTGCTGCTCAAGGAGACATTTGTCCAGGTGCAAGCAGTGCAGCCAAGGGTCACAGGTCCGAGCCTGTCTCAAGGCCCTCTGACGGACTGTGTTAAGTGTGCCTGGGATAGTCTGCTTGGAGAAAAAAGAGTATTTACTATCCAAGTCCTCTCCCCCACAGTGATCAAGGGTACATTCAGAGAATATTGGCAATGATGCAAAAATCAAAATTTGTGGGGTATATAGGAAGTGCCCTCAGGATACACCTGTGTGCAGCAGTGGCCAAAACAAAATGATGGGGTGGGAGGATATAGCTGCTGAACATAATGTATGGATCCCAATTAAGGCCAGAGGTAGTGCATCATTTGAGTCCTAGAGTATAGAATAGGGCCTGGTGGTGGTTTAGTCATTAAGTCGTGTCCGACTCTTGCAACCCCATGGACTGTAGCCTGCCAGGCTCCTCTGTCTGTGGGATTCACCAGGCAAGAATGCTGGAGTGGGTTGTCATTTCCTTCTCCAGGGGATCTTCCCAACCCAGGAATTGAACCCAGGTATCCTGCATTGCAGGCAGATTCTTTACTGACTGAGCCACAAGCGAAGCCCCAGAACAGGGCCTAGAAGCTGGAAAACCTGTGGCAAACTATGCAACCATCCTGGAGAATCTTAATTTATTCAACAAATATGTACTGAGCCTGTACTAAGAGGTAAGTACCATGCAAAATACAGATAATCCTGTTGAAGTGATTGACAAAATCATTAGTAATGTACAGGTACCGGCCAATCAATCAATTCCCTGGTGGCTCAGCAATAAAGAATCTGCCTGAAACGCAGGAGCCGTGGGTTCGATCTGTGGGTCAGGAAGATCCCCTGGAGAAGGGCATACAACCCACTCCAGTACTCTTGCCTGGAGAATCCCATGGACGGAGGAGCCTCATGGGCTACAGTCCATGGGGTTGGACATGACTGAAGTGACTAAGCAGCAGAGCAGTCCAGGTACTGGGCAATCAAGCAGTAGGGTCAATTATCCTAGAATTCACTTTCTGAATTCAAACGTGGGGGTCTGGTGATCAGGTGGCCCAGACTCCACCCTCCCAACATAGAGCGCCTGGTGAACTATGGACGGAGGTTCATGACTTTGTACAGAAGACAGGGATCAAGACCATCCCCAAGAAAAAGAAATGCAAAAAAGCAAAATGGCTGTCTGAGGAGGCCTTACAAATAGCTGAGAAAAGAAGAGAAGCAAAAAGCAAAGGAGAAAAGGAAACATATACTCATTTGAATGCAGAGTTCCAAAGAATGGCAAGGTGAGATAAGAAAGCCGTCCTCAGCGATCAATGCAAAGAAATAGAGGAAAACAATAAAATGGGAAAAACTAGATATCTCTTCAAGAAAATTAGAGATACCAACTTTTCATGCAAAGATGGGCTCAATAAAGGACAGAAATGGTATGGATCTAACATCAGCAGAAGATATTAAGAAGAGGTGGCAAGAATACACAGAAGAACTGTACAAAAAAGATCTTCATGACCCAGATAATCATGATGGTGTGATCACTCACCTAGAGCCAGACATCCTGGAACGTGAAATCAAGTGGGCCTTAGGAAGCATCAGTACTAACAACGCTAGTGGAGGTGATGGAATCCAATTGAACTATTTCAAATCTTAAAAGATGATGCTTTGAAAGTGCTGTACTCAATATGTCAGTAAATTTGGAAAACTTAGCAGTGGCCACAGGACTGGAAAAGGTCAGTTTTCATTCCCATCCCTAAGAAAGGCAATGCTAAAGAATGCTCAAGCACAATTGCACTCATCTCACAAGCTAGTAAAGTAATGCTCAAAATTCTCCAAGCCAGGCTTTAGCAATATGTGAACCGTGAACTTCCAGATGTTCAAGCCGGTTTTAGAAAAGGCAGAGGAACCAGAGATCAAATTGCCAGCATCTGCTGGATCATCAAAGAAGCAAGAGAGTTCCAGAAAAACATCTATTTATGCTTTATTGACTATGCCAAAGCCTTTGACTGTGTGGATCACAATAAACTGTAGAAAAATCTGAAAGAGATGGGAGTACCAGACCACTTGACCTGGCTCTTGAGAAATCTGTATGCAGGTCAGGAAGCAACAGTTAGAACTGGACATGGAACAACAGACTGGTTCCAAACAGGAAAAGAAGTATGTCAAGGCGGTATATTGTCACCCTGCTTATTTAACTTCTATGCAGAGTACATCATGAGAAACACTGGACTGGATGAAGCACAAGCTGGAATCAAAATTTCCAGGAGAAATATCAATAACCTCAGATATGCAGCTGACACCATCCTTATGGCAGAAAGTGAAGAAGAACTAAAGAGGCTCTTGATGAAAATGAAAGAGGAGAGTGAAAATGTTGGCTTAAAGCTCAACATTCAAAAAACTAAGATCATAGCATCTGGTCCCATCACTTCTTGGCAAATAGATAGGGAAACAGTGGAAACAGTGGCAGACTTATTTTGGGGGGCTCCAAAATCACTGCAGATGGTGATTGCAGCCATGAAATTAAAAGATGCTTACTCCTTGGAAAGAAAGTTGTGAGCAACCTAGACAGCATATTAAAAAGCAGAGACATTACTTTGCCAACAAAGGTCCGTCTAATCAAGGCTATGGTTTTTCCAGTAGTCATGTATGGATGTGAGAGTTGGACTATAAAGAAAGCTGAGGGGCAGAATTGATGCTTTTGAACTGTGGTGTTGGAGAAGACTCTTGAGAGTCCCTTGGACTGCAAGGAGATCCAACCTACAGGAGATCAGTCCTGAATATCCATTGAAAGGACTGATGCTGAAGCTGAAACTCCAATACTTTGGCCACCTCATGCGAAGAGCTGACTCACTGGAAAAGCCCCTGATGCTGGGAAAGATTGAGGGCAGGAGGAGAAGGGGATGACAGAGGATGAGATGGCTGGATGGCATCACCGACTCAATGGACATGAGTTTGCGTAAGCTCCGGAGGCTGGTGATGGACAGGGAGGCCTGGCATGCTGTGGTTCATGGGGTCACAAAGAGTCGGACATGACTGAGTGACTGAACTGAACTGAACACCTGAATTATCCTCGAATTCACTTTCTTAATTCAAACTTGGGGGTCTGGTGATCAGGTGGCTCAGAATCCACCCTCCCAATGCAGGGAGCCACGGTTCCATCTCTGGTCAATAAGCTAGATCCCACATACTGCAACTAAGAATTCACATGCCACAACTAAAAGATCCTGCACAGTGCAACTAAGATCAAAGATCTGGCATGTCAAAACTAAGACCCAAGGCAGCCATATAAATAAATATTTTTAAAACAAATAAACAAATTTGGAAACAGTTGAACAGTGAGGCAAAAACCAAAAATATTTACACACATATCAAACAATGGACCTTTTAGGACTTAGGCATAGAGTATGGATTCCTAAGATGACTTAGGGAGCCATCAAGAGAGGAAAAAGGAGAATGGTCATTGAATACACATACAGAAGGAAAAGGCATTTACGGGTAAGAGGGAGGGTGGCGAGAAATATTGCACATGAAAGCCCAGATCGACCATTTCAAAATGGATGGGCCATTCCTTGACATGGCTGGAAATGAATCAGAAATACAAATAATAAAAGTCTCAAGAATTATCGAGCCTCAAGATAGAGAAGTACAAGGTACAAACAGCATATAAAGATAGGATATGCAGGGTCATATTAAAGATGTGAAACTTTATTCTAAGAAGTGACTAAAAGGAAAGTTTCATGCTCCTCTATCATTTGCATGCCAAGCTTCTGGAAGGATTGCACAGGAACGTTTATTGGTCAAATAAATGGACAGAGTTTAAACTTTTCATTTTAAAATGAACAAACTAAATCTTGGACTTCTATTTCAGATTGAGAAAATTTCAAGACACTGTTCCTTCCACCCTACCTAAGAAGGGAAAAAGGAAAAGCTCTAAAATCATTTTTTCAAACCTGTCAGAGAGTTAAGGACACAAAGAAGCCTAAATGAACTAAGGCTTAGAAAGCAGCCCTCTTTCTGGGAGAAAGGAGAGTTGAGGCTGCCCAGCCCCAGTGGAGGGTGGAGGAGGAGACTCCTTTAGGACAGGACCTGTGCTGCAAGAGAAACTCAAAGATGATTTATAGACCAAGGAACATAACAGACAGAAACTCGGATCACAAAGGAAGAGTACCAGAAAGGGTAAACTTGTGAGTAAACATAGAACTCTTTTAAAATTATCATACTATACTGTGTGCATGCTTAGTCACTTCAGTCATGTGTGATTCTTCGCGACCTCATGGACTGTAGCCCACCAGGCTCCTCTGTCCATGGAATTCTCCGAGCAAGAATACTGGAGTGGATTGCCATTTCCTTCTCCAATCATATTATACTAAATTTCTTTAAAAGAGCATTGATTAAGACAAAATAATGAGAGTATTTTGTAGGATTTATAACACATCATGGTGCCGATTTAAAAGGAACGCACAACATGAGTGTTGCAAGTTGTTTTACTTGGGGCAAAATGAGGACTGCAGCCTGGAAGACAGTATTCAGGTAGCTCTGAGAAACTGCTCCAAAGAGGTGGGGGGGGGGGGAGGCGGTCAGTATATAAGTGATTTTGGTGAAGGGGCAGTACATGCAATCAAGCATGTATTTTTTTGCAGAAGGTTTCTGCTAGTCACAAGGAGCAGCAGTAGTCACCATGAAAGATTTTAGTGCTCTTATAGATATAAGAGGATACAAGTATTGAGCTCATAAAATCAGCTTCTTGAAAATATCTAACTATCTGAAGACCTGTTCTGCCAGTTTTTCCCAGAGCACAGAGTACCTCATTTCTGCTCTCCACCCTGAACTCCTTTCAGAGTGTGTTGAAAGTCAGCAGCTGCAGCAACACATAGTTTAATCTTTGTAGAAGTAGATGGCAAGTGCCAATGGCAAGTGTTAATTTGTGGTTGACAATGGTGGAAAGAAATGACTAGAGCATAGAGGGCCGGAGGGAAGTAAATTTAACTCTGATGTTACAAATTCTTACACAGGACAGATGGACAAGTGAGGCTAACAGAAACTAAAAATAGCAAATGATAGACATAAACCCACCACAGTGATAGTTATATCTAAGTATACAACAACAACAAAACAGGAATTGAAAGACGGTATCTAAGAAAACGAAGGAAGACCCAGCTATGTGTTGCCTAAAGAGATGTCTTTTCAAATAGAAATGCAAATTGGTTGAAAGTAAAAGGAGGGGAACTGATCTAACATACAAACAATAAGCAAAGAGGAGCTGGAGTGGCTGTGTGAATATCAGACGAGGTAGATGGCAAGACAGAAACTGTGTTAAGAAGTAAAGAAGGACTGGACTTCCCTGGTTGCCCAAGAGATAAGAATCCATCTGCCACTGCAGGGGACACTGGTTCGATTCCTGGTCCAGGAAGACTCCGCTGCCACAGGGCAACTAAACCACAGGGCAACCATGGGCTACAACCACTGAGCCCACACCCAGTCACAACTACCAAGCCCACCAACAGCTAAAGCCCGTGAGTCTGGAGCCTGTGCATTCCCTCAGAGAGCACACGCTCCCCACGACCAGAGAAAGCCCACCCAAAGCAATGGGACCCAGCACAGCCAGAAATAAACAAGTAAAATTATACTTAAAAAGGGATAAAGAAGGATATTGTATACTCATAAAAGAAATTTATCTAGAACACAGAAATAGTCCTAAATAGGGGAAATGTTGACTCATAGAACTTCCAAACACATGAAGCAAAAACTAACATAACTGAAGGAATAGACAAATTCACAGTAAGAGATGTCAATGTTAGCTCAGTTATTGATAGAACAATCTAGGGGCAAATATTTGCAATGCACCTAAGTGATAAAGGACTTGTATCTAGAAGATACAAAGAACTCTTACAACTCAATAATAAGACACCCCCCCAAAAAAAAAAAATCCACTGTGAAAACTGGGCAAAGGACTTAAGCAGACACATCAAAGAAAACACAGTAATGGACAATGAAAAGAGGAAAAGATACTCCCTCCCATTGGTCACCAGGGAAATGAAAAATAAAACCGCAGTCAGATGCCATTACACATCCACTGGAAGATCTAAAATTAAAAAGATTGGAAATGCCATGTCGCCAAGCATGTAAAGGCGTTGGAACTATGATACAATATATTGTTAATCAAAGGTAAGAGGACTTAACCAATTTGGAGAGCATTTGCCCTATAACCCAGGAATTCCAGCCATTTAACAGGAGAAATGGAAACCAGTGCTCACACAAAGCGGCTTAATTCAGCATAGTGCAAACCCAGAATCAACCCGATTGTCTGTCACCAGGGAAATGTAGAAACAAATTGTAGTCTATTGTGGTACACTCATATAATGAGATACCGATGCTGCTGCTACTAAGTCACTTCAGTCGTGTCCAACTCTGTGCGACCCCATAGACGTCAGCCCACCAGGCTCCCCCGTCCCTGGGATTCTCTAGGCGAGAACACTGGAGTGGGTTGCCACTTCCGTCTCCAATGCATGAAAGCAAAAAGTGAAAGTGAAGTTGCTCAGTCGTGTCTGACTCTTAGCGACCCCATGGACCACAGCCTACCAGGCTCCGCCAACCACGGGATTTTCCAGGCAAGAGTACTGGAGTGGGGTGCCATTGCCTTCTTTGATAATGAGATACTAGAAAGTAATAAAAAAAGAACAAACTGTATTCGTACCACATGGATGACTCCTTTAAAGACACTATGCTGCTCAAAAGAAGCCAGACACTAAGAAACTATACTGCACAAAATCCAAGAACAGGTAAAACTAAAGTGTAGGGCTAGAACTCGGGAACGGGCTGCTCCTAGTGTGAGGACAGAATTTCTGGAAAGAGACGTGAGGGGGCTTGCTAGAGGGATAGAAAATGATCAGTAGTTTATCTGGGGTGGAAATGACTTGAGTCCATGTCCCTGATACATGAGTGTCGAGTCCATTAAATTCAATAAGAATAGTAAGATCTGTTTATTGTATTTACACAAATCATACCTCAGACCCCTCCAGCCCCCTAAAATTAGGGAACTTCAAAGCCTTTACATTAACCAAATAATGTAATGATCTGGTTATTGCAATAATAACAATGCTGCAATAATGCCCAAATAACCCCAGGGCTCAATGGCTTACAGCAGCAAACACTTATTTCTTGCTCACAAGTGTGCAGGTTGACTGGTCATCCTGTGGGCTGTGTCCTCTCTGGGGGTTCTAGAAACTGCCCTGGGCAAGATCTTCTCATGACTGATGGAATAGAAGGGTAGTGGGCAGTGAGAATCCTTAGACCCTCAGCTTTTAACTAGCATCCTGCCATGACCACCGTCCATTGGCCAAACCCAGACATCTGGGCAAGTCCAGAACCCCGGGAAGGATACCCCACACCCATGAGCCAGGACAAGGGTGGACGGGGGAGGAGAAGAGTGGATACACCTGAACCACAGCCTCCCCACTGCCAGGCTTTGTAAGAGTGGGGACAAACCCAAGTCTTTCCTGACAGCTAGCCCAGCATCTCTGCATCAGCCCACACTGTGTCCGTGTGGTCTGGAAGCCAAGAGACCACAGCTGTGTTCCAGAGGAAAGTTCCAGCACATCTTCACACTGACTGCCAGAGAAGTCTGTAAGTGTGAAAGTGAAAGTGAAGTTGCTCAGTCGTGTCCGACTCTTTGCGTGGAGGCTACAGTAGCCTACCAGGCTCCTCCATCCATGGGATTTTCCAGGCAAGAGTACTGGAGTGGGTTGCCATTTCCTTCTCCAGGGGATCTTCCCAACCCAGGGATCGAACCTGGGTCTCCTGAATCGCAAACAGATGCTTTACCATTTGAGCCACCAGGGAGGCCCCTAGAGAAGTGTGAGGAGATCAGAACCACAGCGCTCCGTGCAGATCTGACGGAAAGCTGCTCCCTGGTTTCCCTGGTGCTGGGGAAGCTGCCTCCCTCCCAGGGAGACACAGCGCTCAGCATCTGCACTGGGAGAAGAAACCTCTGTTAGTAGAAAGAAATGCAATACAGCCATCTAATGGATCCCGGCTGCCATAGGCCGGCTCTGCTTCCCCCGGACCACCTGAAGTGGATGACAACGCCCGTCTGAGCAGAGGGGTCCACGGGCAGAGGGGAACCTGCAGAGCTGGGGACAGAGGTGAAGGGCTGTCACTGGCCCGTTCAATGATTTACAGCAGCTGCTCTTCGACTCTTTGGGGGGCAGTATTACCTGACCTCAACCCACCCCAACATAAACACCCAAGAAGGAGCATAGACAAAACTCTGTTCTACAAAAAGCAAAGAAATGAGGCTGATTTTCACCCAGTTACACCTGGTGGAGACCAGGCCCGGTGAGGCCATTTCTGCCATGAGTACTTAGATAAATCAACCGGAAAGAAACTTCAGCTTCCTTGTCATTCTGGGCATGCTGAACTGTCTACTCCCTGGGTAACCGTGCACATAGAGTCAGCCCAGCAAGTCCTCTGAGTTCCTTTCCAGAAAATCGTGGTCTGGCCCCAGGCAGGATCTGAGCTCTCCCCCATGCTGGTGACTGTAGGCATTTGTCCACGAATCCAGTCAACTGGAGAAGTCATCCAATCCTGTCCACTCATCCAAGGAACAGTGACTGCTCACCTGCTGGATGTCAGGAGCTCTGCTCAGCCCTCAGGCTAATGCTGTGAATGAGAAAAACATGGTCCCTTCCTGCCCAGAGCTCATACACAATAAATGAGATAGATACTGGTGAAGCAGCTTAAGTGTGATGGGAGGTGAGGAGCAGAATTTCCAAGGGGTCTTTGGAACTTCAAGAGGTGCAGGACGGACTCCCATGTTATCATAAGGGTGGTCAGATCATTTAAAAGGGCAGTGTTACAGGGTCCTGTGCTTCATGCTTTGGCTGCAGTATTTTTTGTTTTTGTTTTTCCTGAATGCTTCAAATTCCACAATCTTCTGTAAGCCTCCTCCTGCTTCTTATGGTTTCAAGCTGAAGAGCATTTGAAGGCACTTATATTTTTACAAGCCTAAGTGGGAAAATTTACCTCTGGCCACACCCTATGGAGGACAGAAACAGTTTGGGGAATCTCAGGGGCAGTGACTGAGGCAGCAGTGACCCCAGAGACCACACCCAGGCCCCTCGTATACTCTCCCCTCTCTGTCAAGACTGAGGTGGATATTGAGCATCTTCTTCACATGCTTGTTGGCCATCTGTATGACTTCTTTGGAGAAATGTCTATTTAGGTCTTCTGCCCATTTTTGACTGAGTTGTTTGGTTTTTTTTTTAATAGTAAACTGTACGAGATGTTTGTATATTTTGAAAATTAATCTCTTCTCAGTAGCACCGTTTGCAAGATGCTCAATATAGCTAATTACTGGTAAGCCGCTTCAGTCGTGTCCGACTCTGTGCAACCCCATAGATGGCAGCCCACCAGGCTCCTCTGTCCCTGGGGTTCTCTAGGCAAGAATACTGGAGTGGGTTGCCATTTCCTTCTCCAGCTAATTACTAGAGAAATGCAAATCAAAACTCCAGTGGGGTGTCACTCACCTCACATGTCAAAATGGCCATCATTAAAAAGCCTATAAATAATAAATGCTGGAGAGGATGTGGAGAAAAAGGACCCTCCTGCACTGTTGGTGGGAAGGCAAATTGGTGCAGCTACATGGAGAACAGTATGGAGGTCCCGCAAAAACCAAAAGCAGAGCTACTGTGTGACTCTGCAATCCCACTCCTGGGCATTTATCTGGGGAAAAACATAATCCAAAACCAAACACGAACCCCAGTGTTCACTGCAACACTGCTTGCAATGACCCTGGTGGCTCGCATGGTGAAGAATCTTCCTGCAGTGCATTGCAAGCGACCAGGTTCAACCCCTGAGTTGGTAAGATCCTCTGGAGAAGGGAATAGCTACTCACTCCAGTTTTCTTGCCTGAAGAATCCCATGGACAGAGATGCCTGGTGAGACATGGTTTATAGTGTTGCAAAGAGTTGGACATGACTGAAACAGCTTAGCCCAGCACAGCCAGTAAGATTGCCTAGAGAATTCTATGGACAGAGGAGCCTGACGGGCTATATAGTCCATGGGGTCACAAAGAGTCGGACATGCCTGAGCAGCTAACACCGCCAGTTTTCATTTTACAGTGAAATAGATAGAAAAGATGTAGTACATATACACAGTGGAATATTACTCAGCCATAAAAAAGAATGAAATAATGCCATTTGCAGCAATGTGGATGGACTATAGAGAGTCATACTGAGTGAAGTCAGTCAGACAGAGAAGGAGAGATGTCATATGACATTCCCTGTGTGTGCAATCTAAAAAGAAATGATACAAATGAACTTACTTACAAAACAGAAACGGACTCACACGCTCTGAGAAGCTTATGGTTGCCAGCTGGGGGTGGGGGAGAGGATGGAGAGAAGAGATAGTTAGGGAGTTTGGGATGGGCATGTACGCACTACTATATTTAAAATGGATAACCACAAGGACCCACTGTATAGTACATGGAACTCTGTTCAGTGTTATGTGGCAGCTTGAATGGGAGAGGGTTTGGGGGAGAACGGATACATGTGTATGCCTGGCTGAGTCACTTCACTGTTCACCTGAAACTATGATAAATTCGTTAATCAACCGTACTTCAATACAAGACAAAAGTTTTAAAAAAATTCAATTTTGTTTTTTACAAAAGCAACTAAAATTAGAGTTACCATATGATCCTAAAATCCCACTCCTGGGCATATATTCAGTGAAAACTCTAATTCTCTAATTCAAAAAGATACAAGCACCCCAATATTCACAGTAGACCCACTGTTTACCACAAACAAGACAGGGAAGCAGCCTAAATGTCCATCAACACATGAATGGAAAAAGATGTGGTATACATACAATGTAATACTGCTGCTAAGTCACGTCAGTTGTGTCCGACTCTGTGTGACCCCATAGACGGCAGCCCACCACAGACGGCAATCCCCATCCCTGGGACTCTCCAGGCAAGAACACTGGAGTGGGTTGCCATTTCCTTCTCCAAGGCATGAAGGTGAAAAGTGAAAGTGAAGTCGCTCAGTCGTATCTTCATGACCCCATGGACTACAGCCTACCAGGCTCCTCCATCCATGGGATTTCCCAGGCAAGAGTACTGGAGTGGGGTGCCATTGCCTTCTCCAATGTAATACTACTCAGTCATAAAAAAAAAAAGAATGGAATTATGCCGATTGCAGCAACATGAATGGACCTAGAAATTATCATATTAAGTGAAGTAAGACAGAGATAGACAAAATCTTATATCACTGATATGTGGAATCTTAAAAAGTGATATAAATGAACTTATTTATAAAATAGAAAGACTCGCAAACATAGAAAACAAACTTACGGTTACCGAAGGTGATGGGGAGAGATAAATAGGAGTTTGGGATTAACATACACACGTTTATTATACATAAAATAGCTAAACAACAAGGATATACTACATGGCACAGAGATCTATATTCAGGATTTTGTAATAACCTATTATGGAAAAGAATCTGAAAAAGAATATATGTGTGTGTGTGTGTGAATCACTTTGCTGCTCATCTGAAACTAGCATATTGTAAAGCAACTGTACTTCAATTTTTAAAGAAAGACCAGGGCAGGGAAGTCCTAGTATCATGATAAGACACCTCTTCTTCCTGGCCACGCATTAGCCACGCATTCCCAAAGCATTTCTTAAAAGCACCAGGGAAGATCCCTGGTACTCCTGGGTACCACTCGGGCTCTGCACCCAGCCACTGTGAGGAGTTAGGAAGGGACTCAAATCCTCATGTCCTTTTTAGCTTTCCATCAGTTGAATGAGTAGGGGAAACCTAAAAGTCCGGGTCTAGCTGATGTTCATAAGGTACCATGGCAACCAAAGCAATGAGAAAAATGAAATTAAAATGTAATGCCTACAGAAAATGTAACTGAAAAAAAACCTTCTTGTTTCAATCATTTATCCCTTGGAAGGTTTTTCCGTGTAATAGCTTAGAGCCAGGACCACAAAAGAGCTTCCCTGCTGGCTCAGTTGGTAAAGAATCCACCTGCAATGCAGGAGGCCCCAGATTGATTCCTGGTTGGGAAGATCTGCTGGAGAAGGGACAGGCTACCCACTCCAGTATTCTTGGGCTTCCCTTGTGGCTCAGCTGGTAAAGAATCTGCCTGCAACGTGAAAGACCTGGATTTGATCCCTGGGTTGGGAAAACCCCTTGGAGAAGGGAAAGGCTACCCACTCCAGTATTCTTACGTGGAGAATTCCATGGACTGTATAGTATAGTCCATAGGGTCGCAAAGAGTCAGAAACAGTGATTTTCACTCACAGGACCACAAAAAGGGTCAGCAACAGTGTTGCTCCTTAAATTTTTCTTTTCTTTCTTTCTTTTTTTAGTTTCGTTATTTTTTTATTTTATTTATTTATTTATTGAGGGGAGAAGAAAGAAAGAAAGCGAAGTCACTCAGTCGTGTCCAACTCTTTGTTACCCTGTGGACTGTAGCCTACCAGGCTCCTCCATCCATGGGATTTTTCAGGTAAGAGTACTGGAGTGGGTTGCCATTTTCTTCTCCAAGGGATCTTCCTGACCCAGGGATTGAACCCAGGTCTCTCATATTGCAGGCAGACGCTTTACCACCTAAGCCAAGGTGGGGTTTTATCCTCCCACCCAAAACATTATATTTAGAAGAAACTATCATTAGCAAAAATTTGGCATTTGGGCAGCACAGCTTTCTGTTTATCAACAAACACACAGCCTAGGTATGTTTTTGTTTAGCTCACTAAGAATAAAATTGCTCCAACCAGCTTTGAAGAGTGATGTACGTTGCCAGGTGCAGAACGGGGGGAGATGTGAGATGTGGTACAGGAGCCCCCAAGGGGCTTAGGAGCTTGACACCAGAACCAGTGGGATTCATTTAGATCTTTTTCTTCTGACCATGTGTGAATTCCAGCAAGAGATGGCATCTGGGGAAATTACTCCTACAATTTGTTACCAGATAAGCCCAACAGGAGAGCATCACCCTGCAACTGAAACCCAGCTGGTCCGGAAACACCCGGTCTTGGAGAGACCTATCACATTACCAGGATGGCGTCAGCATTTTCCTAGGGCCAGAGACTGGGATCTGCACCAAAGTACAGAATGAACAACAGGTCAGGGCTGGGGGTTCCAGGCCCCCATGCCCGCCTTCAGAGCTCTGCTGGTCAGCAGCAGGGAAAATATAAGATATTTGCCAAGTACTGATAGGGAAATAAATCACAGTCTCCCCTGCTTGGACTAGATTTCAGGCCAGCCTCACCTCTTGGTCTATATCAGGGTTCATTCTGATGTCACAGAAAGTGACTGTGAACACACACACAGGGCCCCACACACTCAGACCACACACGCATGCACAGACACAGTGTTCCGCCATTAACTACATTTTCCTCCGCCCTTCCTCCTTCCAGCAAATATCTTGGGAATTCCTCTTGTATGCAGGCACTTGATCTGAAAGTTGCATTGGTAGATTGGAGCTGGTGGTTGAAGTGACTTCAGACAAGCTCTCAGTGGGGAGAACTCTTAGCCGTGGGGGAGTCAGTGGGAGAAACCTGTGGGTTCATCGTTCCAAGGCTCTGCAATCAAAGACTCAGAGCTTTTTATTTTCCTTCTTCTGATTTTGTGTTTATACCCAGTGGAAGGAAGAACTTCCCTGGAGATCCAGTGGTTAAGACTTCACTTCCCCAAGCAGAGGATGTGGGTTGGATCCCTTGTCTGTAGCTAAGATTCCACATGCCTCAAGGCCAAAAACCAACCCTTAAAACAGAAGTAACACTGTACCAACTAGTACTTTGTTAGAGAGTGTGGGGAGAATGACTTATTCTATTAAAAAAGGAGACAGTGTGTTCTGTAGAGGCTATCTGTCTTTCCCTGGCTGGTTAGTGGCTATGTTGCTTTCTCCACAGTTGAATAGATGTATTTCCCCTTGGCCCACATGGCTGTCTCATCATAGGCAGCCTCCAGCAACCTAGGAGGTTGAACATGTTCAGAAAATTTTTTAACATAAAATAGAATCCAGAAGATTTAGAGTATGGCTCTAAGCTTACTTTCACATCCAAGTAACTGATAGACAACAGTTGTAAGTGAGTGCATTGGCTTTAAAAGGGGAAATGGTCCAAAGAACATCTGATTCCTCTTAAGGCACAGATTAAAATATCTGTTTCCTCCAGAATGAAGGGCATTTAGTTTCTTAAACCTACTTTAAAAGAAATATGTTCATTTTCGGGGTACTTAAGCTTACATTTTCTGTAAAGCTACTCTTTCTTAGGACTCTAGCTGAAACCGCTAATCTGAACTGATTCACTTAGCAAACATTTTGAGCACTTGCTATACATCAGACAAAGTTCAGCCATGCAAGTAGAAAAGCCATACAACACGTATTCCCTTTTATGTAAAAACTCACCTTTACTCATTTAGTCCCCAACTGTATTCAGGGCACCCAGTCTATATTAGAAACAGAGAAACAACAATGGACCAGACAGTCTCAACGTCCATGCTGCTCCCAGGCCAGGGGCCAAAAAGTTCAACAAAAATCGGCTACTGTGGTATCACACAGAAACAGACTGATATGTTGGAGGGAATGGACCATATGGAGTGGTTGATGCAATGTGGAGGGATCAGGAAAGGCCCCAGAGGTGCTGAAACTTCAACAAATGAACCAGATAGATGAGGATTTGATTGGGAGAAGGTTATTGAGGGGAATTCTAGGTAAGAAGTGCAAAAAAGGAAGTCTGTCTCCTTGCTAAGGGTTACAAGGACCAAACTTGTCAGAAACAGGAAAAAAGGAAGATGTCGTCTGCCTAAAACTTCTTTCTTTCCCTCTTCCCATGGATGTAAAAGCCAATGAAACAGTCAACCCCCAAGTGGGTGAGAAAATGCAATTTACAAACATGAAAGGTTGGGTGGTTTGCTGTCTTCTACCACTAAAGAGAAGGGGGCAAAAACTGTATTCTGGGACTTTGGAATCTCTGGGGTGTGAGTTGAAACCACGCGCAGCCACTTTCTAGCTCCAGGATTATGGACAAGCTATTTAACCTCGTCTGTGAAGTGAGGTCAACATGAGGATTCCTCAAAATTGCTGAGAAAATTAAATGAGAAAATGACTATAAAAGCAACTACTATAAAGGCAATAAATACTACAATTATTTAAAATTTTCTTTGGATCTCTTATGATGAATAGCTTTTTGGTCCCAATGATGAGTCTGTAGATGTTGAGTGTGTGAGTGTGTGTGTGGAGTAATGATTTCTGTTTTGCACAGGGTTTTTTCTTTACATCAACATGTTAAATATAGAACCAGTCATATTTGTTCAAAGTATGTGAACATTCACCTATGTGAAACAGGTCCTGGCCTAGTTTCCTGAATAACTTCATTTTTATTTTGTTTAAAGTCCCCCAAATAAGGAACAGTGATGCTAATTTTTCCTTTCCAAGTGTCAGTGCTTGTAAGCAGACAATTATTGTGTACAAATCCCACTTTTATTTTAAAGTCCTGATGCAGTTCAAAAAATGATTCTGTTTGACTGTGTGTGATCTTAGACTAGATAGAGTAATGCATGGACTTGATTTTTTAGCTCTTCATATATCTCTTACTAGCTGTGAGACATCAAGCAAGTAATGTCACCTCTCTCTGCTTCCTTTTATGCATATTTTAGCATTGAGATTATGGGGTTGTTGTGAAATAAATTAATTCATGCAGTTAATTCATGGTAAGACAGTGCCTGACACATGCCAAGTTCACGATAAAAGTTAGATACTATTATCACACACCACACACACACACACACACTATATATATATATATATATATATATTCAATCAGTATGGACTGTAAACTAATGGTAAAGACCACAATGTTTACTGACTGTGAAACTTTCTATGTTAGTTATTGATTGTTATATAACTAGGGACTGTAAATCTTTGTGGCTCCTAACAAAATTAATCATTAGTTATTATTGATATTGCCTGCTTCCCAGGTCGCTCAGTGGTAAAGAATCCACCAGCCAATGCAGGAGATGTGGGTTCCAACCCTGTGTTGGGAAAAATCCCCTGGAGAAGTAAATGGCAACCCAGTTCATTATTCTTGCCTGGGAAATCCCATGGACAGAGAAGAGTCTGGCAGGCTATAGTCCATGGGGTCACAAAGAGTCAGACATGACTTAGCAAGTAAACAAAAATGGCAAATTATTGATGTTAATCCTCTAATTTATGGCAAAGATTGCACACCCATATTATTTGGGAAAATGACCTTTTCGGGATTTGTTTTCATGGGCAAAATCACTTATGAGCCATCCAAAATATATTTGTTCACGTAATAGATATTTGATTGGAATGCATTTTTGAATTGACAAATGGATATGACTATGTTGGATGTTGAGATGTCATACCTTGTGGTGGGGGTGGGGGTGGATAATTGAAACTCAACTGTGCAAAGGTCGTGAGGTGCAGCCTACCCCACTCCCTTCAACTCATCCATGACTAGAAACAAATTACTTTCCCCCAGCCCTCTCTACTTGAGTGACTCCCAAACTCATGCAAGCAATGGAATCCTTTTTCCAAATAAAAGTTGAAGTGGAACTCTAAGTATCAAACAGGCTCAAGCGGGGTGGCCCTGGGGAAGCATGTGAGGACTGGAGAGCCTGAAGTTACCTCCGGCTTTGCCTGCTGCTACCTGCCTGGGAGCCCCTCACACCTGTCCCCATGTGTCAGCGGACACAGTTTGAGCATCCTCACAAACACACACATGTAGGCTGAGTGGAGGGAAAGGAAACGGATGAAGATGTTCGCTTTATACTCCTTTCCTAAAACCTAGTTTTATAGAAACAATAGCATATATTCCCCAAGATGAAAATCATTAGTGAATGTTAGGAAATAAACATTTTTTAATTATTTATTTTTTCATCTCCTGTTTTTATTGGGGAATAGTTGCTTTACGATGTTGTGTTAGTTTCTGATGTACAGCAAAGTGGATTGGCTATATATATATATGAGTGTGTGTGTGTATATATATGTGTGTGTGTGTGTGTGTACCCCCTCTTTTTTTATTTCCTTCCCATTAGGACACCACAGAGCATTAAGCAGATTTCCCTGTCTGCATTGTACAGCAGGTTCTGAAAACCCATTTGCAAGGCAGAAATAGAGACATAACATGGAGAACAAACCTATGGACCCCAAGTCGGGGGGGAGGTGGAGGGGGGACGAATTAGGAGATAGGGACTGACATATATACACTAATACGTATGAAAAAAGAAAATAAAAGAGTCTTTGAATTTTAAAAGCATATGTGAATCTTAGGAATCAGACTTCACTAATTTTCTCAAAAACCAACTTCTTTGATCAAAGTGAAACGCTTGCTAATTTATATTTTTGAGTATCCATAACAACCTTTTGAGACAGATATAATAATCATTCTATTGCAGGCGCTAACTTAAGCCTTTATCCAGGAAGTAAGTGAGTTGAAGGGCAAGTCCACACTCATTGAAGTTTGAAAGAGAGAAGTCTTCAAGCTGCAATGTCCCTATTTGCTTTTGAGTAAGAAGAGGAACATGAAGAAGACAGGGATGAGTCAAAGACAGATACTAGCTAGACTTCCTAGAAGACACGGACCAACCCAGACCCACAGAGTGCCTGATTCAGACCCCAGCTGGCTTGACTGAGCCGTGCCCATTCTCAGCCTCCAGGAGGTGAATGCCTGTCCTGTGAGATCAGCAGTCCTAACCTGCTTCATTCAGGACTCACACGAGAATAACCCTGACGCTAGCCAGCTAGGGCTTTCTTTCATGGTGTCACAGTGTGGCCATCACTTTGTTCATATTTTTAATGAATTATACAAATGCATAGCACCATTTATTGGTAGAAGACAGAGGCATCAATCTGGTTATCTGTGAGTAAGAAATCACCCGGGAAGACAATCCACAGTCTATCAAACAACTATCATGTGTGAACTTAAAGACTGAACGTAATAGGTAAGGAGAGCACTGTGCTGCCGTCCTGGGAGGACTGGGCTCAAATTTCAGCTCTGTCACTCACTGCGTGTCCCACCATAGGTCTTAGTAAGACACCTAAACTGCTCTGAGCCTCAGTTTCCTCACATACAAAGTTTAAGGCTGAGAGAATAGCTAGCTCATTGGCTTATGATGATTTTCAGTTAGGGTCAGTTCAGTTGCTTGGTCATGTCCGACTCTTTGCGACCCCATGGACTGCAGCATGCCAGGCTTCCCTGTCCATCTCCAACTCCCAGAGTTTGCTCAAACTCATGTCCATAGAGTTCATGATGCCATCCAACCATCTCATCCTCTGATGTCCCCTTCTCCTCCTGCCTTCAGTCTTTCCCAGCCTCAAGGTCTTTTCCAATGAGTCAGGTCTTCATATCAGGTGGCCAAAGTATTGAAGCTTCAGCTTCAGCATCAGTCCTTCCAATGAACACCCAGGACTGATCTCCTTTGGGATGGACTGGTTGGATCTCCTTGCAGCCCACTGGACTCTCAAGAGTCTTCTCCAACACCACAGTTCAGAAGCATCAGTTCTTCAGCCCTCAGCTTTCTTTATGGTCCAACTCTCACATCCATACCTGACTACTGGAAAAACCACAGCTTTGACTAGATGGACCTTTGTCGGCAAAGGGATGTCTCTGCTTTTTAATAAGCTGTCTAGGTTTGTCACAGCTTTTCTTTCAAGGAGCATGTGTATTTTAATTTCATGGCTGCAGTCACCATCTGCAATGATTTTGGAGCCCAAAAAAACAAAGTCTGTCACGGTTTCCACTATTTCCCCATCTATTTGCCATGAAGTGATGGGATCAGATGCCATGAGTTTTGTTTTTTGAAAGTTGAGTTTTAAGCCAGCTTTTTCACTCTCCTCTTTCACTTTCATCAAGAGGCTCTTTAGTTTCTCTTCACTTTCTGCCATAAGGGTGGTGTTATCTGCTTATCTGAGGTTATTGATATGATGATTTTATGAATAATCAAATAAAAACATACATAAAACTCTTGCAGAGCCCAGAACATATTAAGAGCTCAACAAATCATACCTATCATGATTAATAAGAATAATCTTCTTTTCCTGTAACCAGCAGTAGGAAGTAATCATTAAGAGTAAGAGACGAGGTCAAGAAAGCCCAAGTAAACCAGGGCATCAAGCTAAGATCCTTTAGAAGAGATTCTTCTCATCCAAGGTATCTCTCAGGATATGGCCTTACATGCCCTCTATCATGCTATGAGCTATCTAGTAACTTGGAATAAAGTTCATTACTTGAGTATGAGAGTGGATTCTATTACTTGCAACCAAGAGCACTACCACATAGTCTGCCCCCAAGACCACCATGATCTCACAGCCTGGAAATGCGCACTCAGTAAATACTTGTGGGATGAAAGAATACTCATGAAAATATATCTTCAAAAGAAAGAAAATGTGTTCAGGAAATGGATTTAAAAGTTATGATGCATTGTTTAAGGATTTCCATTTTATTAATAGAAAAAGGCTAATGCATTATTCTTAGAAAAGAATAAACACTGGTCGTGACAGACTTTGTGTTTTGCACTTAATGTGTGTTATCTCATCAAATTGAGTTTAGTATGTGGAACTTGACAAAGTTTTGCCTATTCATTGATCTTAGTCATGACACGTGCACTAGGTTACACCTTCATAAACTGAAAGGAATTAGCAACCATCTGTAGGCTCACTCTAATTCACAAAATAAAAATACAAACAGTGTGAGGTGGGAAAGAGATTCTGATTGTCTATAAGCACAAGAAACATTGGGCTGGAAGAAGCACAAACTGGGAGAAATATCAATAACCTCAGATATGCAGATGACACCACCCTATGGCAGAAAGTGAAGAGGAACTAAAGAGCCTCTTGATGAAAGTGAAAGAGGAGAGTGTAAAAGTTGGCTTAAAGCTCCACATTTAGAACAAAGATCATGGTATCCAGTCCCATCACTTCATGACAAATAGATGGACAAACAGTGGCTGACTTTATTTTTCTGGGCTCCAAAATCACTGCAGATGATGAGTGTAGCCATGAAATTAAGACGCTTACTCCTTGAAAGAAAAGTTGTGACCAACCCAGATAGCATATTAAAAAGCAGAGACGTTACTTTGTCAACAAAGGTCCATCTAGTCAAGGCTATGGTTTTTCCAGTAGTCATGCATGGATGTGAGAATTGGACCATAAGGAAAGCTGAGCACCAAGGAATTGATGCTTTTGAACTGTGGTGTTGGAGAAGACTCTTGAGAGTCCCTTGGACTGCGAGGAGATCCAACCAGTCCATCCTAAAGGAGATCAGTCCTGGGTGTTCATTGGAAGGACTGATGTTGAAGCTGAAACTCCAATACTTTGGCCACTTGATGCAAAGAGCTGACTCATTGGAAAAGACCCTGATGCTGGGAAAGATTGAAGGCAGGACGAGAAGGCGATGACAGAGGATGAGATGGCTGGATGGCGTCACCAACTTGATGGGCATGAGCTTGAGTAAGCTACGGGAGTTGGTGATGGACAGGGAGGCCTGGCGTGCTGCAGTCCATGGGGTCACAAAGAGTCAGACACGACTGAGCAACTGAACTGAACTGATAAGCACAAGAGAAAAAAATAATTAACTGACTGCTTTACTTTAATTATTATTTTAAAACAACCACTCGTTCATTAATTCACTATTTTTATGCAATGAATATTTATTTATTCAGGGATAGCTGTGTATCCAATAATATGATAAAGTTCCAGAAATAATTGACAGTTAAGAGCACCATTTGCCATTTGTTTGATTACATTTAACTCTTTGAACATTCTCTCTGAAACAGCTTAATGGACATGTAACCTGGGTGTCAGCCAAAATCTTCTAGCTCCTTAAGATCTCAGTAACACACACTCAAACCCTCTTTGCATGCTATGGAAATTTCCAAATCCCTACCACCTGAAAATGTACAAATGTCTGAGCTACATTTCTCTAGACTTTTCTGGCCACTATTTCCAGCCTCCAATGAATTAGATACCTTCTGCTATGTAACCTTGTGACTTTTTTTCAAAGCCAAGTATAAATTCATTTTCTTTCCCCGATCTCCAACTTGACTGCCCAAAAGTCCCATTTACACAAGACCTTGATATGTATGGCAGGCTTGGAGGAAGTAATGTTAACATCATAGCAACACAAACAACTTCAAAATGAATACTTGCCATCTGAGCTTAGAAATCCTTCTGTTCCCTTTCAGTGGGGCTCAGCCATTGCATCACCTCTTTTCCTATACCTGTTCGTTTTGGCCCTGTGTCCCCTAATTCATGTGTGTTCCTTTGCATATATAACAAAATAGTTAAGAAATGCGGATTTGGAGCTGGGCTCTGAACCCAGCCCTGCTCACTTGCGTTGGCAGGTGGGTTCTTTACCACTAGCACCACCTGGGCATCCAGTGCACCCAGCCCTGCCTTTTATAACCCAAGTGATCCAAGCCCTTCACCTCTGTGGGCCACAGTCTGCTCATCAGTAAAATGGAGGTCATCCCAGTTCACAGCATCATTGTAAGAATTAATGAGTCAAGATCCAACCAGTCCATCCTAAAGGAAATCAGTCCTGAATATTCATTGGAAGGACTGATGCTGAAGCTGAAACTTCAGTACTTTGGCCACCTGATGTGAAGAACTGACTCATTGGAAAAGACCCTGATGCTGGGGAAGATTGAAAGTGGGAGGAGAAGGGGACAATAGAGGATGAGATGGTTGGATGGCATCACCGACTCTATGGACTTGAGTTTGGGTAAACTCCAGGAGTCGGTAATGGACAGGGAGACCTGGCGTGCTACAGTCCATGTGGTTGCAAAGAGTTGGACTGACTGAGCGACTGAACTGACCTGAATTGATACATAGGTAGCCTCTGGCATGCGATGAATGTGTACAAGTGTTATTATGCAGAACAACTCAATTAACCTCTCTATTTGTCCCATCACCTGGACTAACCCATGTGTCATATTCTGACCTGAGAAGTATTTGAAACAAATTTCTCTTCCCTATGAGGAATTCTGTTTTCATGTGCTAAGATAATATTTGTTCTCAGCCTGAATGCAAAGTCTGATTCAATAATACAGAACAAGGACTAAGTACGTGGTTTTGAAGACAGATGATCTGGACAGAAGCCTGACACCACTTCTTATGACCCTTTTTTCTCCTCTTGGGCAACTTTATCACTTCTAGTGCCTCAGTTCCTTCATCTATTAAATGGGCCAATAATGCTACCTACTTCATAGGGATGTTCTAAGGATTAAATAAGTTAGCATCTTAAGAAAGTAAAAATTAGCTCAGACTAAGAAAGGAAAAAAGTCTGCCTGGCCTTTCATCAGTCTGGGGAAATAGACAAGAAAACCAGCTGTATATTTCATAGCAAACAATATTCCTCCCAAGAACACACTACAGTAGTAAAACATCATAAAATACTCCCCACTGGGTGACGACTGCTTTCTCACGAGTGAAAGGTCCCTGCTTGATGTACAAACCTCATGCTGATCTCTCACACAGCCTGCTTTGCTTTGAGCCCATCAAGATGCTGCTCCAGTTACATTTTGCCTACACTCCTCTCTTCTCCAAAATCCTATCATATCTGCACAATTTTCTTTTCACACTACACTTTCTCCAGTGCATGCTTCTTGTCAATGAAACAATAATCTGACTTAATGGAACCAGAAACTTGTCCCGGGGTGGTCTTAGCCTGCTCGGGCTAGAACAGCTTAAAATGCTTAAACGAGAGCCTGGCACATGAAAATACTTGATTTTATCTTGCCTGTAATAACAAATATAATAATCCTGGTGATTATTGTATCATAGACTCTGTGAGTAAATGCAATTAAAAGGGCAATGATGTGGTGCCAAACAATGCCGTGAAGAAAATGATTGGGGAAAACAACAACAACAACAAACAAACATGTCCCCATACACCGTTTCTGCAGAAACATAGAGATTTTCCAAAGGCAAATTTCCACTTCAGAGACCTCCCTTGCTGTCACGTGGGAGCACCCTTGGTGCTGGCAGAAGCTGTTCGGTCATTTGAAACAACTCTACAAAGTGCAGTCTGGCCCCACATTTACTTCCCTGGGACTGTGAGTCGGAACCATTAAGACACAGCAGGTTAAGACTTTCAACTTGCTTTGAAATCAGCACTATGACTGATATGAAGTGGAAAAGTAAGCTGACCTTAGAAATGCTTCTCCCTTTTTCCTATGAAAAATATTAAATGCTTATACTTTTAATAATAATCATGATAGTAAAAGTCAGTCGTGTCTGACTCTTTTCAACCCCACGACTGCAGCCCGCCAGGCTCCTCTGTCCATGGAATTCTCCAGGCAAAAATACTGGAGTGGGGTGCCATTTCCTTCTCCAATAATCATGATAATCTTGACATAATGTGAAAGGTTTGGGGGGAAGATTTTAGGAGCATACCAGGCACCAGTTTAGGGTTCAAGGATGACCTATTGAGCAAGGTCCTTCAGGCATCAGAAAGGGATCCTGGGAGCATCTCCATCTCTCTGGCTCACCTGAGCACCATCTCTCACTTGTGTAATTAATATTCATAAAAATAAATTCAAACAACATCCATCAAAAACTCAATTCAAGGTATTGGCATATCCCAATGATCTGTACTGTTCTAGGGTGTGATAGCTTAGGAGTAAAGGATGTGAACCTAATACATTTTTTTGAAAGGGCTATCTTATCTTGAAGATTGTGACTTTGGAGGAAACTAAGGTGATTGGCAATGGAAAGAATCAGAACATGTGAAATTCCTTAAAAATGTGTTGACTTAATTTTGCCTATGTTACACATAACAAAAACTTTACACTTAAAAAAAGACTCAATTTGAAAGATTTGAGTCAGTATCTAGCAATGTTTGGCATGTAATAAATTCTCAACAAATATCTGTTGAATAAACACATGTGTGCTTCAGACAGAACACAACCTTCTGGAAATGTGGACAGGAAAAAAAAAATGTTGATGAGGGCATGAGAAAGGGCGTCCAGACAGCAATGTAAAAATAGTTCAGATATAAATAGACAAAGCCTGCTCTAGGGGCACTGGAATAAAAGAGTCTGTAAAATTCGGGTTAGACCAAGCAATTGAGCTCACTGACTGGGAGCTCACATGTGCTTTCCTTAAGTCTATGAATGTTCCCCCGACACTGCAGACACAAACGTCCAGTATGTAGCTCACTTCCAACCTCAGCAGATCCTCAAACTCTAACCAGGTGTCTTTGTATAAACACACCTGATATTCAACTTACAAGGTCTTACTAAGTTAAGAAACAACTGTTTTTCACAGAAAATACATGAAAAAACAGTTGGTTCACTAACTTATTATTTGTTGCATTCTTGAGCTATTTGCTAATGTATTTTGGCTTAGGGGTAGTATTTATAGTACAGCAAAAGACACAAAGAACAGTAGAGGGAACACCCAATGTAAGAAATAAAGCAACTATCCAATCAAAATTTTGTCTCTGATTACAGACTCCTCTCTCCCCATCAGAGGAATCAACAATCCTGAACTTGGGGATTTTTATTTCCATATCATCCCTAAGCTTTTTAAACATTTGCACTGATCCCTCTTAAAGTATATACAATATGCATTGCATATTTTAGACTCTTTGCGACCCCATGGACTACAGCACACCAGGCCTCCCTGTCCATCACCAACTCATGGAGCTTACTCAAACTCATGTCCATTGAGTCAGTGATACCATCCAACCATCTCATCCTCTGTCGTCCCCTTCTCCTCCTGCCTTCAATCTTTCCCAGCAACAGGGTCTTTTCCAATGAGTCAGTTCTTTGCACCAGGTCACCAAAGTACTGCTGTTTCAGCTTCAGCATCAGTCCTTCCAATGAATATTCAGGACTGATCTCCTTTATGATGGACTGGTTGGATCTCCTTGCAGTCCAAGGGACTTGCAAGAGTCTTCTGCAACACCATAGTTCAAAAGCATCAATTCTTTGATGGTGCTCAGCTTTCATCACAGTCCAACTCTCACATCCATATATGACCACCAGAAAAACCAAAGCTTTGACTAGATGGACCTTTGTTGGCAAAGTAATATCTCTGCTTTTTAATGTGCTAAGTTGGTTGTAACTTTTCTTCCAAGGAGCGAGTGTCTTTTAATTTCATGGCAGTCACCATCTAAAGTGATTTTGGAGCCCCCCCCCCAAAAAAAAAAAACAAAGTCTGTCACTGTTTCCACTATTTCCCCCATCTATTTGCCATGAAGTGATGGGACCAGCTGCCATGACCTTAGTTTTTTGAATGTTGAGTTTTAAACCAACTTTTTCATTCTTCTCTTTCACTTTCATCAAGAGGCTCTTTACTTCTTCTTCGCTTTCTGCCATAAGTGTGGTATCATCGGCATATCTGAGGTTATTGATATTTCTCCTGGCAACACTGATTCCAACTTGTGCGTCATCCAGCCCGGCATTTCACATGATGTACTCTGCATATAAGTTAAATAAGCAGAGTGACAGTATACAGCCTTGATATACTCCTTTCCCGATTTGGAACCAGTCTGTTATTCCATGTCAGGTTTTAACTTTTGCTTCTTGAGCTGCATATAGATTTCTCAGGAGGCAGGTCAGGTGGTCTGGTATTCCCAGCTCTTGAAGAATTTTCCACAGTTTGTTGTGTGTGATACACACAGTCAAAGGCTTTGGCGTAGTAAATAAAGCAGAAGTAGATGTTTTTCTGGAACTCTGTTGCTTTTTCAATGATCCAGCAGATGTTGGCAATTTGATCCTTGGTTCCTCTGCCTAAATCCAGCTTGAACATCTGGAAGGTCACAGTTCATGTACTGTTGAAGCCCAGCTTGGAGAATTTTGAGCATTACTTTGCTAGCATGTGAGATGAATGCAATTGTGTGGTAGTTTGAGCATTCTTTGGGATTGCCTTTCCTTGGGATTGGAATGAAAACTGACCTTTTCCTGTCCTGTGGCCATTGCTGAGTTTTCCAAATTTGCTGGCATATTGAGTGGAGCACTTTCACAGCATCATCTTTTAGGATTTGAAATAGCTCAGCTGGAATTCCATCACCTCCACTAGCTTTGTTCACAGTGATGCTTCCTAAGGCCCACTTGACTTCACATTCCAGGATGTCTGGCTCCAGGTGAGTAATCACACCATCATGCTTATCTGGGTCATGAATATCTTTTTGTACAGTTCTTCTGTCTATTCTTGCCACCTCTTCTTAATATCTTCTGCTTCTGTTAGATCCATACAATTTCTGTGTTTTATTGCGCCCACCTTTGCATGAAATATTCCCTTGGTATCTCTAATTTTCTTGAAGACATCTCTAGTCTTTCCCATTCTATTGTTTTCCTCTATTTCTTTGTATTGATCACTGAGGAAGACTTTCTTATCTCTCCTTGCTATTCTTTGACACTCTGCATTCAAATGGGTATATCTTTCCTTTTTTCCTTTGCCTTTTGCTTCTCTTCTTTTCACAGCTATTTTTAAGGGCTTCTCAGACAACCATTTTGCCTTTTTGCATTTCTTTTCTTGGGGATGGTCTTGATCACTGCCTCCTGTGTAATGTCATGAACCTCTGTCCACAGTTCTTCAAGCACTCTGTCTATCAGATCTAATCCCTTGAATCTAGTTGTCACTTCCACTGTACAATTGTAAGGGATTTGATTTAGGTCAGACCTGAATGATTTAGTGGTTTTCCCTACTTTCTTCAATAAGAACAGCAGAGTTACTACTACCATTATTAAAACTATTACTATTAATGATATTAAGAACTAACTAACTTTTCTTAATCTGGCTCAGATCATGAACTCTGTATTGCAAATTCAGACTTAAATTGAAGCAAGTAGAGAAAACCAGTAGGCCATTCAGGTAAGACCTAAAATTGAATCACTTAAGATTACGCAGTGAAAGTGACAAATAGATTCAAGGAATTAGATCTGATAGAGCGCCTGAAGAACTATGGATGGAGTTCATAACATTATACAAGAGGCAGTGATCAAAACAATCCCCAAAAAAAGAAATGTAAAATGGCAAAATGATTGTCTGAGGAGGTCTTATAAATAGCTGAGAAAAAAAAAAAAGTGAAAGGCAAGGGAGAAAAGGAAAGATACACCCATCTGAATGCAGAGTTTCAAAGAATAGCAAGGAGAGATAAGAAAGTCTTCCTCAGTGATCAGTGCAAAGAAATAGAGGAAAACAACAGAATGGGAAAGACTAAAGGTCTCTTCAAGAAAATTAGAGATACCAAGGGAATGTTTCATACAAAGGTGGGCACAATAAAGGACAGAAACAGTATGAACCTAACAGAAGCAGAAGATATTAAGAAGAGGTGGCAAGAACTCACAGAAGAACTATACAAAAAAGATCTTAATGACCCAGACAACCACGGTGGTGTGGTCACTCACCTAGAGCCAGACATCCTGGAGTGTGAAGTTAAGAGAACTTTAGGAAGCATTATTACAAACAAAGCTAGTGAAGGTATTGGGACTTTAGCTGAGCTATTTCAAATCTTAAAAGATGATGCTGTTAAAGTGCTCCACTCAATATGCCAGCTAATTTGGGAAACTCAGCAGGTGGCCACAGGACTGGAAAAGGTCAGGTTTCATTCTAATCCAAAGGAAAAGCAATGCCAAATAATGTTTAAACTATTGTACAATTGCACTTATTTCACATACTAGCAAGGTTATGCTCAAAATCCTTCAAGCTAGGCTTCAACAGTATGTGAGCTAAGAACTTCCAAATCTGGATTTAGAAAAGGTAGAGGAACTAGAGATCAAACTGTCAACACCCATTAGATCATAGAAAAAGCAAGAGAATACCAGAAAAACATCTACTTGTGCTTCATCGGCTACACTAAAGCTTTTTACTCTGTGGATCACAACCAGACCACCTTATCTGCCTTCTGAGAAATCTGTATGCTGGTCAAGAAGCAAGAGTTAGAACCAGATATGGAACAAAGGACAGATTCCAAATAGAGAAAGGATTACATCAAGCCTGTATGTTGTCACCTTGGTTATTTAACTTATATGCAGAGTATATCATGCAAAATGCCTGGCTAGATGAAGCACAAACTGGAACCAAGATTGCGGGAGAAATATCAATAACCTCAGATGTGCAGATGACACCACCCTTATGGCAGAAAGTGAAGGGGAACTAAAGAGTGTCTTGATAAAAGTGAAAAGGAAGAGTGAAAAAGCTGGCTTAAAACTCAAAATTCATGAAACTAAGATCATGACATCTGGTCCCATCACTTCATGGCAAATAGATGGGAAAACAATGAAAGCAGTGATAGACTTTATTTGCTTGGGCTCCAAAATCACTGGGAACGGTGACTGCAGCCATGAAATTGCTTGTTACATTTCATGAAATTACATGAAAGATGCTTGTTCCTTGGAAGAAAAGCTATGACCAACCTAGACAGCTTATTAAAAAGCAGAGACTTTACTTTGCTGACAAAGGTCCATATAGTTAAGGTTATACTTTTTCCAGTAGTCATGTATGGATATGAGAACTGGACCATAAAGAAGGCTGAGCTCCAAAGAATTGATGCTTTTGAATGTGGTGTTGGAGAAGATTCTTGAGAGTCCTTTGGACAGCAAGGAGATCAAATGACTTAATCCTAAAGGAAATCACATTGAATGTTTATTAGAATGGCTGATGCTGAAGCTGAAGCTCCAATGCTTTGACCAACTGGTGTGAAGAGCCAACTCATTGGTAAGACTCTATCGCTGGGAAAGATTGAGGGCAGGAGGAGAAGGGCGACAACAGTGGATGTGATGATTGGATGGCATCACCAACTCAATGGGCATGAGTTGAGCAAACTCCAGGAGATAGTGAAGAACAGGAAGCAGTCCATGAGATTGCAAAGAATCAGACAGGGCTGAGCAACTGAACAACACCATCAGTCAGTTCAGTTGCTCAGCTGTGTTCAACTCTTTGCAACATAGTTACTAATCATTAAATGTTAAGAATTCTGTGAAGTAGATAACTTATTAACTCCATTCATCAATTTAAAAGACATTAGAGGGGAATTCAACCAGTTACACATTGCAGATTTTTTACCTTATAGTATGGTAGCAAATTGTAAAAATTTATATTCCTATCAGGCACATGTAAAAGTTTCTGTTTCTCTGCATTCTCATCAAAACTTGGTACTATCAGATTTAAAATTTGTTTTCAAATGTGTATATAGATTGATAATATTGTGGACTCCCTGGTGGTCCAGTGGTTAAGGGTCCACCTTTCAATGCAGGGGATGCTGGTTTGATCCCTGGTCAGTGAACTAAGATCCTACACACCCCTGGGCAACTAAGACCGCACTCTGGAGCAAATGCTCCATGACCAGAAAGAAGTCTTCATGTGGCAGCAAAAGATTTCATGTGCCACAGCTAAGACCTGATGCCGCCAAAAATAAATAAGTGAATATTAGGAAATAAAGCATCACTTTCTCTATTGAAGAAAAAAAAAAGGATTGATAATGCAAAGGCTATACACATTGACTGTTTGAAATATTTTGAAAGATCAAGAATGAGAGATAGAGACAGAGAGAAATCAGAGTAAAGATGAATCTATTTAACCAAAAAGGAAATGCAGCCAAATAAGTTAGGAGTTGAAAACGCAGTGCAAACACCCTAACTGAAGCAACAAGCCTAACTGATAGTCTTTCACATGCCCTTTCAGCAATAGAGTCATGCATATGCTAATTCTTCTGTGACTCAGTGCTTGTTTGGCCCCCAAAGTGGGGGTTCTGAATTAGAAATCTGAGAATGGAAAATTTATTTTATCTCTAACTCTCAATCCTTCCCTGCTTTTAACCTTATGACTTTTCCATAAACGTTGTGTCCCTAAGCACCTCTGCTTTCTCCTTCTTGTTATGAATAATGTACACAGCACAGAGCAAATCAATAATACTCTTTTTTTAATCCTAAAGTCACCAGCATTCATTCGTTTTCTTTTGTCTCCTTTAGGAGAAAGTAACATTTATTATGTATGCTTGATTGATGGGAAAACACACCCAAACTATGAACATACGAAGATTAAGAAGTCTTTAGTGCAAATTAGACCATACTTTCCCCCTCTCTTCCATCACACCCTCTCCAAAACATCACAATTTTACAACCTTCTAGGCAATATTGTTATTGTTGTTCAGTCACTAAGTCGTGTCTGACTCTTTTGCAACCCCATGGACTGTAGCCCATAAAAGGCATTTCTGTGGCTTGTATGTTGTAGAAATGTGAGCATTTTTGCAAGATAACCATAAAAACATGCTTGACTGGATAAAAGGATTTGCCTTGTTTTACTAAAAAACAAATGCAAGCCATAAAAAGTTAAGTTAGGCACTAACAACAAAATAAATTATATTTTAGTTACACATTCAATGTTTTTATAGCAAATTCCTTTCTCCACAGAAAACCTTCAAGGTATGATCACCGCCATAAAACACTACATACTATTTCTCAAAGGGAGAATTGCAGAACGCTGAAAATCCAAGATCCCTATTAAATTTAATTTATGAATTTTTACTGGCTAAGAACTATCTCCTCTGATCTGGCTCTAGATCCCCCTTTTAATGTCTCTCAGTCCCATCCATTTGGAAACAACCCGAGTTTTCTAAAATACCAACCTGAGCTATCCAATGGGAAAAACTGAGAGAAATCAATACCTCTCCCTGGCATTTCAGTTTCAGACAGAAGCCCAGGCGTGGTGTCACTGACAAAACCACTTAGCCTCGAGGATGGAAAAATAACCCTCCCCTTTTCCTGAAGCAAAGTACATATTTCATGGTAGATTGTGGTTATTGAAAAGATTTTCAAGTGATTTAACTGTTATAAGCTAGGCTTTATTCTTGCGTGAAACCTCTTAAAGGTAGATGGGATCTGCCATGATTAACACACACACACACAAAGAGTCTTTGTACATTTTAAAGACTTTTTATCTTTTAAAGACATTCACTCTTGATCAAACCAAGTTTTATCTATTCGGCATTAGGAAATTAGGAAGCCTTTAAAGTTACTAAAGGCTTACAACAAAGACCCATGATTCTAAGCCCACTCAACAACTTTTAAATAATATTCCAACTAGCAGTACTTGCACTCTTTTTTCAATAGATAATTTTGCAAGAGGTGAAGGTACAGAGGTAAAGAATCCATCTGCCAATGCCGGATATACAGGAGGCTCAGGTTCAACCCCTGGGTCAGGAGGGGCGCCTGGAGGAGGAAATGGCAACCCACTGCAGAGTTCTTGCGTGGAGAAGTCATGGACAGAGGAGCCTGGCGGGCTGCAGTCCATGGGGTCACAAAGAGGCCGAACCCGACTGAGCTCACAGCACACAAAGACGCAGAGGAACGTTATTGTGCAGAAACGCCTTAGCCCTGAGGCAGGCGTCTGTTGGTGCCATCCGAAGCTTGGCTTTGAAACTAACACGGCATTGTAAAGCCGTCATACTCCAGTACAATTTAATTTAAAAATAATAAATAAACAAGAAGCCAAGCTTCATCTATTTATTTGTTTTTACTGATTACAATGCTGTGTTAGTTTCAGGAGTCCAGCAAAGTGCCTCAGTTTACACACATACATGTACACAAATCTACGCCTTCTCAGATTACTTCCCATTACAGGGTATTACAATATACTGAGCAAAGTAATCTGTATTACACAGTAGGACCTTATTGGTTATCTGTTGTATATATAATAGTGTGTCTCTGTTAATCCCAAATTCCTAATTTATTCCTCCCCCAACCTTTCCCCTCTGGTAACCATAAGTTTGTTTGTCTGTGAGTCTGTTTTGTAAATAAATTCATTTGTGTCCATTTTTTAGACACACACAAGTGATAGGTATGATATTTGTCTTTCTCTGACTTAACTCATTAGCATTCTAACGTGTCTATGGGAGGTGGGAGAGGTCCAGAAAAGACCACATACAGGGAAGGAATGGAAGGCAATGGAAGGAAGGAAGAGGGACAGGAGGAGAAGGAACGATGGAGAGCAGAACAAATACCGGTTCTGTTTTTATTTCCTGTAACATCACAGTTCCCCCTGATAAATGAACTCAGTAATAAATCTGACAGTTGTCTTTAAGGAAACACACAGATCTTTTTTTCTTTAACCTATTTTACATTTGTTTCTTTAGAGCTACACTAAACTCCAGAATATCAGCATAGATATATCACTGTTTAGAATATCAGTAAGGAAAAATGAAATCACTACACCTGCTGAATTTTAGCCTAAGTTGGAGAAGATTCACTTTAAAATCAGGGAAGATTCTAGTTAAAGTTGTCTTTAAGACTTCTAAAAATATTTATAAAGTATGTGATATTTCCAAAGATATAGAAAACTAAAAATACACAGTGTAAACAAAATTTGTTTCAACAAATAAAGGCATCTACATCAACAGTATCTAAATCGGTTCTTAAACTGCAATAGCCTGGAATTTAAACTAGAGAACTTTGGCTGATATTGCTTTAAAATTAAATATCCAGGCAGACTGATTTTTTCTTCCTTATTTTTTCCTTCCTTATTATAAGTATCCCACCCCCTGATACTTCCTTATAGTATCATAGTACTCTCCACTTGGCACAGTGCTAAAGAATCCACCTGCCAATGAAGCAGACACAGGAGACAGAGGTTCAGTCCCTGGGTCAGGAAGATCCCCGGCAGGAGGAAAGGACAACCCACTCCAGTATTCTTGCCTGGGAAATTCTAGACAGAGGGCCCTGGGGGGCTACAGTCCATGGGGTCGCAGAGTCAGATGAGACAGCAACGGAGCGTGAGCATGGTGGTATCACAGTCGTTGTATTTGGGGAGCTTCCAAGTTCATTGATTCGTATTCCTCTCTCTTTAGAAAAAGCATGCTTTTGCTCACACTAATCTTAAATGTATGGGAAAAAATAACTCATTTTAAAATTTCTTTATAATGGACTTTGTATTTCTCACAACCTGCTTGTGTGTGTTTGTGTGTCTGTGTTGCAAGGAGAAAGCCAATTCTGACTCATTTTGGAAATGTTTCTTTGACTTGCTTTTCATTGCTTTTGTTATTACAGTCTTACAGAATGGCCTGCCTCAGAGAATCCTGCCCCTCTGCTTGACCATTAAATGACTTTGTTCAGAACCCTGTCCACCTGTAGATGGCAGGAAGGAAGAAATTAACACATCCCCTGCCTGAGGTTTGCCATTCTAGGAGATGTTTGCAAGATTAATGGTCTTTTTACTTTGCTTCCTCACCTCCCCATTACTCTGATCTGTAAAAGAACCTGGCATCCAGACCCAGATAAGACGGTTATTTTGAGACTATCCTGTCATCTTCTCAGTTTCCAGCTCCCCGATTAAAGTCTCTTCCTTGCCTCAGCACCTCGTCTGTCAGATTCATTGGCCTGTCATGCAGTGAGCAGAACAAGCTTGGACTCAGTAACATGTGTGTGCACATATGAGTGTATGATTTAATTTTGTGGGATACAGTGCAGATGATGTGTATAGATTTTTAACATCGTTTTCTTCTGAAGTGTAATTTACAACAGAAATACATACAAATCATAAATGCATAGCTGGGTAACCTTTCTCAAAATTCCCTGTAACCTGAGCTCAGATCCAGAAATAGAAGAAACCCGTTAGCTCAGAGTCTCGGCTGGTAAACTGCAGGGACTCTCACGGAATTCTGGGTCACGTGCTCACTTTGCAGCCCTCACCGACTGCAAAGTCGGTGCTTTGCAGTGCCCCACCACATCCTCTATCAGGACCCTTTGCCATTCTGCCAAATATTTCTCTTTCCCCTCTTTGGGGAGGAGGGTAAGGGAGATGGGAAAACTCAGGTCCCATCCATGTGTCAGCTTAGAGTTATGTTTTATTCAGTGGCAATTTTTAGGGCAGCAGCAGTCAGGTTATATAGAAGTTTGCAACGAACGGCAGGTAGTCTGAACATTAAAAGCATTTTGAGGAATTAAAGAAAACCAGATATATCAAGTTAAGGAATTTAGTGCTTTGGGGAAGATCTAAGAGCCTGGGCTCACTGAAATCATTCCTTTCATATGCATCGCAGCTACAGCAGCCAGTATCCTGCCTTTTTTTTTTTTTTTTTTTTTAGCACCCTGAGTTCCTCAGTGCTCACCAGGAGTGGCTGCAGCCTAATGGCTGCTGGATCACAGGTATTGTTCTCCTTTCTGGTTGTCCTTAGGGCTCAGAAATTCACACTTGGAGAGCCAAAATTGTTGATGATTGTCATATCCTTATTTACTGATGTGATAGGAAATACTCCATCTCTCACATGCCATTACCAACTCAACGTCTTCCTACCTAAAAAGACAGCACCAGGAAAATGCCATCAGTGAGACGGCACCAGGCTAGAGCAAGGGCATTCTGAGAGGCAGCTGCTGGTCTTGGAAGGAAGGTCAGAGGCCCATGTCTGCCCCTCCCCTCTTTCCGCCCCTGAGGCCAGCACCATTGCCCACTGTCAAGTGTTCAGTGACCATATGCAGAAATAAGGGCTTGCAAGCTCCATGCAGTGTAGCCGTGGAGGCCGCCTAGCCCCAGTGCTCCTGGACTGCTGCACACCCAGCTGAATGAGGTTAAGGAAAGCTGGCCCCTCCAGGAGATCCAACTTAAACTCAGGAAGTGATCTCCAGCACCTAACCTAGTACTCCCGTCAACTACAAACTGGCACTTACCAAGAGCATTGCCAGTGATCTCACAGCAACAACAAGTGTGCTTGCCTCTGCCTCTGCAGAGACTGAACTCTGTGCTGCTGCAGTTGCCGCCCTTCAACAGCCCCTGAAGGAAATTCAGGGGGGACAATGAGGCACTTTGTGCTCCAGGGAAACTGGTGGAACAGGTCTTGAGATAGTTAGACACTCTTAGGAACTGATTTCATGATCCCAATCCTTGCATCTCCTCATATCTAAGTGAAGTGAAGTGAAAGTCATTCAGTCATGTCCAACTCTTTGAGATCCCATGGATTATACAGTCCATGGAATTCTCCAGGCAGAATACTGGAGTGGGTAGCCTTTCCCTTCTCCAGGGGGTCTTCCCAACCTAGGGATCAAACCCAGGTCTCCTGCATTGCAGGCAGATTCTTTACCAGCTGAGCCTCATATCTAGAAAAGCACTAAATCCTTTCATGGTGACATCGGCTCCTGGTGACTAACAGAAAACCTCTTGTAAAGTAAGCACTTGATTGTACTGAACTCCCTGTTCACCAAAATGTTTTATATTGACCTTCTGGCATGGCCTCTTTAGAGCAGTCTCTCAGAGCTATCTGAGGTGCTGTCTTCTAGGTTGCAATCCTCACATTGCCCCAAATAAAACTTAATTCGCTAGTCTCACTTTGTGCATCTTTTTAGTCGACACTTTACTTCCATCATGGGAAATAGATGGGGAGACAGTGGAAACAGTGTCAGACTTCATTTTTCTGGGCTCCCAAATCACTGCAGATGGTGATTGCAGCCATGAAATTAAAAGACGCTTACTCCTTGGAAGGAAAGTGATGACCAACCTAGATAGCATATTAAAAAGCAGAGACATTACTTTGCCAACAAAGGTCCATCTGGTCAAGGCTATGGTTTTTCCAGTGGTCATGTATGGATGTTAGAGCTGGACTATAAAGAAACCTGAGCACTGAAGAATTGATGCTTTTGAACTGTGGTGTTGGAGAAGAGTCTTGAGAGTCCCTTGGACTGCAAGGAGATCCAACCAGTCCATCCTAAAGGAGATCAGCCCTGGGTGTTCATTGGAAGGACTGGTGCTGAAGCTGAAACTCCAGTATTTTGGCCACCTCATGCAAAGAGCTGACTCATTGGAAAAAGCCCTGATGCTGGGAGGGATTGGGGGCAGAAGGAGAAAGGGATGACAGAGGATGAGATGGTTGGATGGCATCACCAACTGAATGGACCTGGGTTTGAGTAAACTCTGGGAGTTGGTGATAGACAGGGAGGCCTGGCGTGTTGCGATTCATGGGGTCGCAAAGAGTCGGACACGACTGAGCGACTGAACTGAACTGAACTGAACTGACTTACTTCCATCTCTCCTTGCTTCCACACCATACCCTTCTCCTCCAGAACATTAACTCTTCTAGCTGACCTTTCCCTTCCTTCATTGTGAATTCTCTACATCCTATCCCAGCGGTCATTAAAAAAAAGAAGGTCACTGCTCTATGGTAGAAGAAAATTAGAGTCCTTTAAAGATAGAAAATACTTTCTGACCCTCAAAATCCTGATTTTCAAGATGCTTGGCCCAACTTGCAGCCCAGGAGACTGGGCTGTAGCCCTCATTTTGCCCCAAATAAAACTTAACTGGCAAATCTCAAGTTGTACATCTTTTTGAAGTCCACAGTTATGGCGACCATGAAGGGACCCAGAGTGGACTTCCTTCCTTCGACTGGACTCCATGAGGAGCCGGAGCTTTGCTACCAGCAGTGGCCCCTTGCACCCATCTGCCTCCTCAGGGAATGCAGACGAATTTGGGTAAGTCTCTCCTGATTCTCGAATCTCCCATGTTGGTTGAGATTCTGCTTTATTTGATGGTGGAGCAGGTTACCTGCCCCCTCCCAGCAGGAAAGACACTGGGGCCAGAGGTCCCAGGTAAAACATCCAGGGTATACCCACTAACGGTCTAGACACTGAGTGGGGTTCAGTTGAAAGATACTGAGAAACTCCCACCCAGTCAAAAGATACTGGCTAGGAGACTGGCTGAAAGATGCCCAGGGAATTACCCACCCAGTGGAAAGGTACTGGGTGGGGCGGGGGGGGGGGGTCTCAATTGGGAAAAAATCAAGAAATACCCAGGGCTCAGCTGAAAGATGCCGAGTTTGCTCCGTTGCAGGGGACTAAACGGTCTTGGCTGAGTGGTTAAGGAAGAGGCTGATCTGACACTTTTCCTCAGTTTGACTGCCATTACAGAACTTGTCAGGGTAAAAGTGAGGAGAATATATGAGAGTTTTGCTCTGAAGAAAAGGGACAAGACTCCTCCAGGCCGGTTTCACTTTTCCCAGGTGACTGAGAAATTTACGGGAGAGGTGGACGCCCAGTCCTCATAGCGTGCAGTGGTCCCACAGGGAAACCCACTCATTAATTAATACACTTGTTCATCCGGGGGTCGCGCATAAGAACTGGCCATTCAGCCACCGGAGCAGCCACGATGGTCTTAGACCCCTGGAGGCAGAATCCGAGACTCATAGAGGAGCTGAAACGACTCAGGGGTGACTCCTGGAGGAGTGAAGCTCACAAGCAGCACATGGGCCCACTACACACGTTCACTAGTGATTTTTATCCCTGACAAATCCAGCTTCAAATGGGAAACAGAATCTCTCAAAAACAGAAACAAAGGAGGTGTCAGAAAGCCAGCCTCTGACCAACACTCCAGCCAGGTTCATATACAATACATATGGAGCTCATCCTTGCAAGTACTTAGTTAACTGGAGAAATTATACTAAAAGAGATCTCAACCGAACATGGCCAAATTGGGTTTCTTTTGATATTACAAAATTGATATTTTTGTGTGCACAATTAGAAAAGGCCGGCCATGCTTGCTTTGACTGGTATCTAGAAGCTTCTAAAACTGCAAATGACAGAGTAACAGAAAACCAACTGTTGGTTGCAGAAAACCAGCAAGAAGTTGCTTAAAACTATCAAAACTAAAACAGACTGCTAGCGCTGACTGTGCCAGGTCGCAGGTCTAGTGGAACTGGGCAGTCACATTTGGCATTTATGCCACTTGACTTTTGATTTCTGGGCATCTCTTTGCCTTTTGTTTCATGTGCAGTGTGACTCCTGGCAGGTGAAGTTCTGGTTCGGCTTGGTTTTGTGGGTTTGGTTTGAGCACACAGACGTCTGGTACAAACTGCTCGAGCTAATAGGGAATTGCTCACTTTGAGGTTCCACACTCCATCTGGGAAGCCCTTGAGAAAAAAAAATTGGGGGGGTGGGGAGCAGGGCTGGTCCATCTATAGCTATGATCCAGTGACAAGAAAAATGGCCTTAAAATATTAAATCTTTATTGACATAAGATAGGGAAATGGACAGAAGTCCCCTTATGTCAAGGATTTCCTCCTCTAATCAACAGCCTGGGGCTGATCAGACTAAGACCCCTACTTCCCCAGAGGGACAATCCCTGCTGGGACAAATCTGCCCTTGCTTTCAGGGCCAAGTTGAGCACTATCTGGTCTAAATTTTGGTTATAAAACTATGATCACACACACACAAAAAAAAACTATGATCACAGAGAAATATGACTTTTCACAATGCGGTCACAATATTCTTTAGACTCCAGAGAAAGATTAAAGAAGAAAATTATCTCTTTAAAAATTCTTGCCCTAAGGAAATAATTCCTTCTATACCTTTAGACCAGAAGCTCTCTGGATCACTTATCTAGACCATCTCTAATTCCTGAAACCAAAAGAAAGAAAAAAGAGGACAAAGTCATTTAAAATCTTATTCCAACCATTGTTTACAACTAGTGAGTTTTGTTCTGTGATATCTGATTCATAAGTTTGGAAAACAAAGCTATAGGCTCTCTTGTGTCTATTTGGGTATCTGTATGTCTCAGTGTGTGTGTTTGTTTTTTGGATAATATTGCGGATTACTGAGACCAGTTTGTAAATGAGTTCTAATCTAATTGGCCTTAAAAAAAAAATGAAGCACTAGCAAATCAAATAATTCTAAATACAAGAGAAATTAAACTAAATGAATTTCAGGTTCACATGAACTGGGAAAGATTCAGTATTAAATACCTGATATTAATGTTTGTTTGTTGATCTAACTAGTGTGGACATGTCTAAGAGTAGTTAACATTAAGCAGAATATTTTCATTGTACCTAAGTTTAATATAGTTAAATATTATTGTATCTGTTACAAGTTTGTCAGCAAGGGAATCACCTCAAGTGAAGAAACTTTAAAAATGTGTGATATGAGCCTTTAGATAAACTCTATTAAGAATAATTTTGCTTTAGGAATGTCTATCTAAAATACTCTCTCCAGATTGTGGTAACTTTAACTTCTAAGGGTTGTGCTAAACTAAGTGTTGGAAGTCTATTGAATAGCTAAGTCACTTCCAAATAAAATAAGATTTTGAAACATTTACTACTAAACACTAATTACCTCTTACAGAGAAATGAAAGAGATTTGGGATTAAAAATAAATGATGTTTGGTGCCATCCTAAAATGTTCTGAGAAAGCCAAGTTTTTAGAAATTATCACTGATATTTTTGCTCACCAATCTATAAAATGCTGATATAAAAGTCATTTCTTGGTTGCTTAAGGAAAGTAGGAAGTGTGTTCTCAGTAAAGAAGGAATGAAAAATGGTATTGCATTTTGTGAAGGGAAAAGGAAGTAAGCCTGACTTACAGGTGGCTTTTCAGGACGGAAGAACACAGTAATAGGTACAGAAAGTGATAAGGTTTGTGGAAAGTGAACCATGAGAAGTTTTGTACATGGTTTAAAATAAGCTTAAAATAAATTTAATTAAGCTTACCTTTTAAATAAAGTGAAAGTGTCCAACTCTTTGCAACCCCATGGACTGTAGACTACCAGGCTCCTCCATCCATGGGATTTTCCAGGCAAGAGTACTGGAGTGGGTTGCCATTTCCTTCTCCAGAGGATCTTCTCGACCCAGGGATTGAACCCAGGTATCCTGCATTGTAGACAGATACTTTACCATCTGAGCCACTAGGAAAGTCCTTAAATAAAGTAAGCTGGTGCAAAAACTTGAATTTAGCTTTTCTCTCTTAAGATGACACCTTTTCTTCAGATGTTGAACTGCCTTTGATAATAGATTTAAGTTTCTTTATCTCTTAAATGATCTGTTCTGAAATCCTTTTGTTACTTTGGTTAAGTGAATAGCTATTGTTTCACAGTGACCTATAACCATATCTGACTGAGTGTTCTAAACCTTTTTGATATTCGTTGACAAAACTTCCTAAATCGTTCCAATGAAGAAGATTTCTAGCTAACTTTGGGATGCTTCAGAGCGCCCCCAAAACATCTCAAAGAGAGATATTACACTAATTAGGTTCATTTTGTGTACAGAATTACTTGGGGAGTATTGTCAAGTGAGTAATAAGTCTCAGGCTATATCCTATGGTAAATGTTACTAATATAGATATCCTAGAAACTGGATGGAGTTCCTAAAATTCTCATATGTTTGGGTAAAATGTTATCAGGCATAATTCTAGTTACTATCTCACAATATTGTCCTAGCACAAACCAAGTTTTGCAAAACTGCATCCTCTTCAAGAAGATTTATAGAAAAGACTTTTGCATAAAAACAAGTTTCTGAACTGGGTAAAGATTCAAATGGAAAAACCTAATGACTTCACAAAGGTTAGCAAAAGGACTAAATAAGCTGGTGAATATGCTTATGACTTTTATGGTTTCTATCCGAAAAGTTACTGATTTGAATCTGTGTTTTCCAGGTTTAAGAAAAAAAACTTTCCCCTCAAACTAATTATGACACTAATTTGGTGACATTATATTTTATAAACAAATTGAAGCATTTATCTTTTCTCTCTATGTGAACCCTCCAGAGATTGGAAGCTCTTAGTTTCCAGTTACTTTATCAAATAAGTTAGAAAGGTTATCTCACTAAAGTGAAAGTGAAGTCGCTCAGTCACGTCCGACTCTTTGCGACTCCATGGACTGTAGCCTACCACGCTCCTCTGTCCAAGGAATTCTCCAGGCAAGAGTACTGGAGTGGGTTGCCATTTCCTTCTTCAGAGGATCTTCCCAACCCAGGGATTGAACCTGGGTCTCCTGCATTGTAGGTAGACACTTTACCATCTGAGCCACCAGGGAAGTCCTTATCTCACTAACAGGTACAGAAATCTCAAGGAATTTTGGAGACCTTGAGAAGGAAGGAATTTACTTAGATCTGGTAGGCAAAATCTGTGATAAGATTTTTTCTAACCCTGAAAGGTTTTATTTTGAAACTTCAGTTTGAGATTTTATAAAAGTTTCAGCAAAGCAAAAGATCTATGATAAATTATAGTTATATAAATCATCAGACCAAGTTTATTGAGACCATACCTATATTACAAACAAGTCTTAATTTGGTTATATTTGGTAAAAATGATGGTGATTTTAGGGGGAAAAAGATGTTTCAATGAATGTTAAATCCCAGTTTGTTAATGGAGGTCTGTATCTACTAAGACTCATTTCCTGGATAGTTCTATGCTGTTAGGGTATATTAATGTAAAATTTAATTGAATTGTTCAAGGTCACTCTAAGGTTGTTTCTGAAGCTTATCTCAGTAATCTGTCTTTGGATGAAGATCAGATGCCTCATCCATGACCTGCAAGAAGTCGAGTACTTCTTCCAGGACTGGAAGAAGACATAATTTAAGGAACTGTCTCCAACCTGGATTGAGGTACTATCAGGTACTCTTAGCTAGCTCATACCCAGTGAAATTGAAGGGAAATTGACTCTTGTGTTAACTCCCACTTTAAAGGCCCCTAAGCTGTACTGATCTATAGAGAGGTCTACTGACCTCAAACTCACCTTAAAGCAATGCTCAGAGGAAACTACACTACACTAGGATGAGAAGATGATGACATTAGAAGTAGACGACTTGCTCAAGATGCTGGTCTGACTTGTAAGATCATTTATGATGTTTTCTTGATTGCTTGGACCTATGTGCCGGGAGCCAACACACGAGACTCTACCCCTAAAAAGACCATAAGGGAGAAAACCTAACGGGCAAGGCGGATCAGGTTTTCAGGGGGTTCAAAAAAGTCACCTCACGAGACCCTACCCCTAACAAGGCCATAAGGGAGAAAACCTGATGGGCAAGGTGGATCAGGTTTTCAGGGGTTTCGAAAAGGCCAGCTCATGAGATCCCACCCATGACAAGTTCACGAGGAGAAAGCCTGACAGGCAAGGCAGATCAGGTTTTCAGGGATTTTGAAAAGCTGCCCCCAGCACTCACCTTAAAGATGATATCTGTCTTTCTGATGCCTGCCTCAATGGACTACTCCCTAATTTCTCTGACACAGGCAGGAAGGCCTTCCCCGATCTCTTCCCAAATAAGAATCAATTTAGAACTTTAATCAATAAGTTTCCCAGGTGGTGGTATTTTATGAGATTATTCAGGGTGAAAGGAGTCTTTTAATTTAAACTCCTTTGCTGGTAGTTTGTTAGCCAAATGCATTTATGCCCTTGGTACTAATATGCATGATTGCTTATAATATCCTAATCATAAAATAGCATAAAGAACCTGATTATATAAAAGCCCTAATAGATATAGAGCCCTTTTAAGGGGTAAAGGAGTCCTATTAGAAAACATTAGAAAAATTATTCTATAGGTGGTTATTGGGTTGTGATTTGCTTGCTGTTTATGCTTGCTGTATTTTTGCCTTTAATGTGCTAAGGCTGTGTTATAAAAACCATTGTTAATATAGTTAAAGATCTAGAGAAATAAGAACTTAGCCCTAGTGTGGTAACAATGAGATGGTTGTTAATTGTCAGTCAGGAGTGCTAGGCAGAAGCTGCCTCACTAAAGTCGCAGAGTCAGTATGGGGTAAACGTCTTAGATAAACGCAACTGACAACTTTTGCAGAAAGATTAATTTTTGTATTAACAAGAATATAATTCTACTCTGTACTATTTCCCTATGAGACTGCTACCATTCAGTTAAGGTCACCATAAAAACGGAAAACAGGTTTACATTCACCTGACCTGCATAAAATGTTAATGGCCCCAAGGCCAGATCATGTGCTAAGAATTACTATAGAATTAGAAAGCAAAAAAATCCTGCTTTTCCTAAAAATCAAAATGATGTAATGCTAATCCTGCGTAATCATGAGTAAGCATCTTGTACCTTAAAAACGTTCTGTGAAAGGGTATAAAACCGGTTGTCAAAAAGTAAAACACAGACTTGGCCCTATCAAGGCTAGTCTCACGTGTCTTCTCTCTCTCTCGCCGACGCCGTTCATCCTGAGGGTACCCCCTGGATCCTGCCGAGGCTGGACCCCGGCACCTATGCCTGTCAATCATGATTCTATGCTAGTTTGAAACTCAATCCAATTGTTGAGTTGTGGCCAATTACCTGTGTCTAGTACTTCTGGGTTACCTGGTGGATTTCTGTCTCTAGGGCTCTGGTTGGTTACCCCCTAGGAAATTTATTTTAGGTGAGTGTTCAGTCCTGTTCTATCTATTAATGATATTACTAGATGGGATCTCCTCACCTGACCAGGATCATTCAAACTAAATCAGAGTGATGAGCTAAGTCTCAATAACAAAAATTAACCTCTCATCTATTAAAAGGAAAACTTCCACAATCATGGGGAGAGTCTACATGGTTAACACCAGGCTATGGTCATTCAAGTTTAAAGGCTCCTCTATGTTGGGAAGGGTTAAATCATACTAAAAATGATCAACCTGATAATTATGAGACAAGGCTGGGTGCTTTATGAACTACGCCTATTATTACCCTTCAGTTCAGTTCAGTTGCTCAGTCGTGTCTGACTCTTTGTGACCCCATGAACCGCAGCATGCCAGGCCTCCCTGTCCATCACCAACTCCCAGAGTCCACCCAAATCCATGTCCATCGAATCGGTGATGCCATCCAACCATCTCATCATCTGTCGTCCCCTCCTCCTCCTGCCCTCTATCTTTCCAAGCATCAGGGTCTTTTCAAATGAGTCAGCTCTTCGCATGAGGTGGCCAAAGTATTGGAGTTACAGCTTCAGCATCAGTCCTTCCAATGAACACCCAGGACTGATCTCCTTTAGGATGGACTGGTTGGATCTCCCTGCAGTCCAAGGGACTCTCAAGAGTCTTCTCCAACACCACAGTTCAAAAGCATCAATTCTTCAGCTTTCTTCATAGTCTAACTCTCACATAGCCTTGACTGGAAAAACCATAGCCTTGACTAGACAGACCTTTGTTGACAAAGTAATGTCTGTACTTTTTAATATGCTGTCTAGGTTGGTCATAATTTTCCTTCCAAAGAGTAAGCGTCTTTTAATTTCATGGCTGCAATCACCATCTGCAGTGATTTTGGAGCCCAGAAAAATAAAGTCAGCCACTGTTTCCACTGTCTCCCCATCTACTTGCCATGAAGTGATGGGACCAGATGCCATGATCTTAGTTTTCTGAATGTTGAGCTTTAAGCCAACTTTTTCACTCTCCTCTTCCACTTTCATTAAGAGGCTCTTTAGTTCTTCTTCACTATTATTCATTATTACCCATAGGGAGAGTGATTGGTATGGAACTCAGGGGATTTGTGGCACTAATTTATGGCCTTGACATCTACAGGGATGGATACAAAGGTGTAGCCTGGGAGTCCCATGAATTTAAGGTCATACACGTTAACAAATTAGAGGTAACCCTAACCAATCTACCATTGGTCTGATTCCAATGGGTCAAAGATCTGTATTCTACTGGCATAGCCATTTAGCAGTGTGTGTGTGTGTGTGTGTGTGTGTGTGCACCTTCATTGGGGTTAGAGGATGTAATTGGCCATATTGAAGCTTTAACAACTTTCATAAGCTTTAAATGATAGTAACCAGCCTATTAGCCTATTGGCATGGCCATTTAGCAGTGTGTGTGTGTGTGTGTGTGTGTGTGTGTGTGTGTGTGTGTGTGTGTGTGTGTGTGTGCACCTTCATTGGGGTTAGAGGATGTAATTGGCCATATTGAAGCTTTAACAACTTTCATAAGCTTTAAATGATAGTAACCAGCCTATTAGCCTATTGAATTCTGAGATCTCTATGATGAGAAAGGCAGTGCTACAAAACTGCAAGGCCCTTGACACCTCACAGCATTTCAGGGAGATACCTGTGCTATAATTCAAAGTGAATGCTATATTTTCATTCCTGATAAATTCTTTAATGTAACACATTTGATGAACCACATGAAAAATCAGATTTCTGCTTTAAGTGACACATTCCCTAGTCTTGGTGATCTTTAAAAAAGAAATTACTGGTTTGGTGTGAGAGGTTCATGGCTAAAGTATTTACTTTTAATTCCACTTATGTCATTAACTATACCATTTGTATTTTGCTTGTTTTACAAGATTATTATTTCTTGTATTACCAAGCGTATGACTGAGCCTCCAAGGGAAAAAATGATGACTAGACTTGAAGCAGATGATCAAGTGTATAGCTTGATATATGATCAATGATTGTAATACTGTAACTCTGGATATGGGTAGATGCAAAGAAAGGGGAATACTTTCCTCCTGGACCATAATTAGAAGACAGATGCCCAGGGATCTTTGACTAATAAGACCTAGTCCAGGAACAGCATGTTGAGTGGCCTATCAATAAAAACCTTCTTCAGAGCTGGGAACTAGCCTTCCCAGCAATGTGGGACAAAATGGTAATGAAATGTCCCCCAAAGTATGGTTGGATTTGTGACCACAAGGGGGCCATGTCAGCTACAAATTGGCACTTACCAAGAGCATTGCCAACGTCTGAACAACAAAGGCATCTGCCACCTGCCTCTACGGAGATTGAGCCCCATGCTGCTACAGCTGGTGACCTTCAGCAACCCCTGAGGGAGTTCAAGGTGGAGTGAGGCACTCTGTGCTCCAGGGAAACTGGTGGGACAGGTCTTTAGATAGTTGGATGGTCTCAGGAACAGATTTTATGATCTCAATCCTTGTGTCTCCTCATATCTAGAGAAGCAATAAATCCCTTCCTGGTGACATCAGATCCTCACGACTAACAAAAACCTTCTGTAAAATGAGTGCTTCATGGTATTGAACTCCCCCTTCACCAAGACCTTATACATTGACTTTCCCCACTGCCGCTTTGGAGCAGTCTCTCAGAGCTATCTGAGGTGCTGCCTCCTGGGCTGCATTTTGCCCCAAATAAGACTTAACTCACAGCTCTCAAGTTGTACACCTTTTTTTAGTTGACACTTGCTGCATTAGAAGGGTGAGGGGGACACTGTATTTCATGTCAAGAATTGAATTTTTTCCCCTTAAAATATTTGCTATTATAATCCTAATCCTAATCTGTTTTCCTATCCCCTCCCCCCACCCCAGCAATTTATCCATTTTGTAAGGTACAGTTCCAGCGAGGCAGAAAAGGAAAGACGACCTCAACAGAAGTAGGTTACCTTTATTCAGGCAAGGAGGGGCGACAGTCGGCCTAACGACCAGGCTGAGCGCCGAAAGGGATCAGGGAGGCTTCATACTTATAGGGAGGTTTGTGGAAGCGATAAGGGAAACGTCAATCAAGTGGGATATTTTGAGTATTCTTTTGTTGAGATGACACTTGTAGTTGGGCAGGGGGTGATAAGTCTTCTGGGCGGGTGTAGGGGGTGGTAGGTTTCCGGACAGGGGGTGATAAGTCTCAGATAGATGCAGCTGGCCTGGAGCATCAGGATGGAACTAAAGTTATGCTTTGTTTTCTCCGAAGTTAGATGATTCAGCAAGGGGCCTTTGAGACTGTTGTTCACTTTTCTAGGCCCAAAAGACTCCTTCACATTTCCCTGCTTTGAAGCCAAAAAAAAAAAAAAAGACAGAAAGAAAAAGTACTTCAAGAAGAGGAAGAAGTCACAAACACAGAAACATAGACTCAAAAAGCATGTTCTTATGTTTCAAAATATTACTCTCAAGAGATACAAAAATATATTAGCATAAAACACACCAAAAGTAATTTTGGCACATTTCCCAATTTGCCAGCATGTAACAGAAACTACACTTGGTGATTAACGAATCATAATTCATCAACTTCAGAAGACCTGGGTCAAGTAATTCTGAAAATAAAAGAGGGACATTAGTAGCTTGCATGTACATAGTGTTGTATTGTTTGCAAGACACTTTTGAATACTTGCCTTAATGTAACCCTATAACACCCTTGTGGGTTCTGTTTGGCTATCTTCAGTTAGAGGCCTAGAGCAGTTCATCTATTTGCCACCAACCAACGTGGTTTAATGGCTAAGTCGTGTCTGACTCTTGTGACCAACCAATGTGGAGCTAGAATTTGAGAACAAAAACAAAACACCTTTTAAGACTGTCTTTCTTGTGGATTTAGAGGTAGAAATGAAATGTGTACTGGGGGCAAACTCTTTTTGCTTTCATAGGAGACACTTTAGGAAAGCCATTCAGATGGTAACCAAACATTCTAGTGCCCTGGAGAAACACTCAGCAGATGAAGAAACTGAATGAGATGTGCTACTGAGAAAGAAGTGTATTGTTCAGAAATAAAAAACCACTATCTCCCCAGAACAGAGCTCTCCTTAGCGGCTACTATGATGTGAATTGATACTTCGTTTCCTGGGCAGGCATCAGAGACAGGGGCTGGGGTTTTGTACTCTGGAGGATCTTAAAAACTTGGACTCTTGAAATGGGAGACAGAGAGAGTCCCAGAGCAGAGATAAATTGCTGAAATTCTAGGAAAAGTGTACCTAGTATTGTAAGTTTACCCTTTTCTGCATTGTGATTTCCTTCCGGCATCTTTAAGCACCAGTAAGTTCTGTTGAACTCAAAAGGAACATGCAAATGGTTCTTTGAGGAACATATCAGCCCAGATAGATGTCAACCCAAAATAGTAACAATGATAATAATGCAGTAAGCTGCAAACAAAAGACTTACTTGGTGCTTTAAGACTTTCAGCTCAAGAGACATAGATTCAGGTAAAACCAAGAGTGTTCCAAGGAAGTGAAATAGTCCAGGTTTAAAATAAAAAAGGCCCCAAAAGTTGCCTGATAAAAATCATGATTGACTCTGACCCCAGTCAGAAGATACTTGTCCTTAAGGAATCATGAGTTACTTATAGAGAAAAGGTCTGATAAGTAGATAGGCTGTCAGATGTTCTGGATGATGTCATCAGGTCAAAGCCATCCAGACTCCTTCATGGTCTTGGGGCTTAATTTCAGAGCAATACTGACTCCATCTTAATTTCCCTTTCATAGAGAATAGCTGCATACAAAGTGGGGGGGGGGGGGGGCGCAGCAGAGACTTGAAGAGGCAGAGAGGGAGGGGAGTGGGGAGAGATGAGCCTCCATATGGTACACGAGCTGCTGAAGGCACAAGTGGACCAGTGAAACACTCCCATGCTCCCCAGCAGTCTCAGAATACCTGCTCACGTCCAAAGGGAGCTCCAACTTAGGACCACCAGATAATAATAGAAAGAGGTCATCCCACAGTGCAGGACACCTGGGTACAACTCTTACCCCAACACTGAGGTTTGCAGTGGAAAGAGTGTTTATTCACAAGGCAGCCAGCGAGGAGATGGGAGAACCAATCTCAAATCTGCCTCCCTGAAGGTGAGGGGCTCAGGGTATTTATGGGATAAAGAATAAAGAAGCAGTGTAGTCTGAAGTGTGGCAGGCACAGGAAAAGTTGATTGGGAAAAGGCACAGTCATCTTTGTGCCTAAGGATGAGAGGGGACCAATCATGAGGAGATGAAGAAGGAATTCATAGGGCCTGAACTCCATCTCAGGCCTGTCCGTGCTGGCTGTGCTCGACTGCCTCTCCAGTGGACTCTGAACTCTCTGCTTAGTGCCTGTGAGGACGACAATGGAAGGATAAGACCCCCTCCAGACAGAGGAATCCTGAAGATCACATCCAGGCTACTCATTGCCTAAGAGGAAGCATACTGTAATCACACCTGTCTCCGGACAGGTCATAAACTTTTTTTTGTATCTGTCAAGATGTAATCACAGGCTTATCAATTATTAACTGGTTGGAATGTAACTGCGGGCTTATTGACTATTGACTGTTTAAGACACGTACACATGGGGCAAGTGGTGGGTTAAGACACGTACACATGGGGCAAGTGGTGGGTTTAGACACGTACACATGGGGCAAGTGGTGGGTTTAGACACGTACGCATGGGATAGGAGGTGGGTTTAGACACGTACGCATGGGGTATAAAAGATTTTCACAAATGCTGGACGGGGTCCTTGGCTAAGAGGAGACTCTGCCTTGGGCCCGCCGGCATAATAAACTGCACTCCACTATCTGCATTGTCCTTCTGAGTGAGTCTGTTTCCCGGAAAGCGTGGCTATAACAGAGAGGGTTGGAAATTTCCACCCCAGTCTCTGATTTCCAGGAAGTAGAGAAGGGAGGAGATTGAGTTTCATCACTAATGACCAATGATTTATTCAGTGGTGCCTTTGTAATGAGATAGTCATAAAAATCCAGAAGGACAGGGTTCAGAGAGCTGCTGGGTTGGTGAACAAATAAAAATTGAGGGAAATGTCAGTCACAGAAGTTCCAAGACTTTTTCCCCATATTGTGCCCTGATGCATCTCTTTCTTTGGCTGTTGATTTATATCATCATTTATTTTGTATTAAACCAGTTGTCCAGTGAGCACACTGCTTTCCTGAGTTCTATGAACTGCTCTAGGAAATTAATGGAGCCCAAGGAAAAGAGGGGATTGTGGGGATTGTGGGAATCTATTGACCAGAAGCATTAAATGTACAGTTGGCATCTGAAGTGGGGGGCAGTCTAGTGGGACTGAGCCCTTCCCCTGGGAAATCTGATACCATCTCTGGGTAGGCATGTCAGAATTGAGTCGTAAGACACCCAGCGAGCGTCAGAGACCTGCTTGGTGCAGGAGGAAATCCACCACATTGGAATTGGGTGCATAATCTTACTGGCCCTTAGTAAGCACCATGAGTATCCATCTAGGCTGATGACAAATATCGTATGTATACCAGCTAATGGTCCGGTGGTTTTCAAATTTATTCTAGGAAAAATGAAAACTGCAAGTTATTTAGAATTAAAATGTTCTAGCCCCTTTCATTTTGGCATTTTAAAAATATTGTTTTTCAAAACAATAGGGAAAAAACCCTTCTGTGTTCTTTGGGTTTGGTTTCCAGCTCCTCACAGGTGGTGTTTGCATTGGTCTGACAGTAAATCAGTCCAGGATGCTGAATAAACAATAGTTTGCCTCCAGTTGGATTTTCAATTATACCAGACATGTCATCTGATGTCTGGAAGCCTGAGGCTGCTGAAGACAAGACTGTCTTTGCAAGGTTATTTAAAGGAGATCTTTGTTTACAGGCCCCAAGATGTCCTCACCTCATATATCTCTTCCAGTCTGACATGCTCTTTTTAAATCCCAAAGGCTTTCTGTGTTCAGAAGCTCCTTATATATTATAATATGAATGTCTCTGGGGGAAAAAAAAATAATTCTTTTATCAACTCATATTTCAAAGAGGACCAAAGCATCAAAGGCTAACAATTTCTTGCAACCCAGGGCGATGGGAGAGATGTATGGGCTAGGGAGGAAGGCGTGGGGGCAGGACAACTGAGGATGAGTTATCTCTAAGAGTAGAGGCAGGTGAGAAGGATGGACTCTGGGAACAGGACAAGGTTCGGATACCCACACAACTAGCGTCCATGTCTCTCAGCTTCTACTTCCTCATTTAAAAAAGAGCAGAATAGTGTGTCCCTTACAGGATGGTCTCAAACAAGTGAGGTAAGTGGACCCTGCTATCACCCCGCCCATTAGAAGAAAGTGACAGAACAAACTCCACTCTGGGCTCTGGGGTCCTGGGGGTCAGGGATCAAGGCCTCCTCCACCACGTGTGTGACCTTGGGCATCCATGGATATAAAGTGCATGGATATATCCTCTATGGATATAAAGTGCAGACACAGCCTACCCATAAAGAAGGTTATATACGAGGCATATATATTTTTTTAACTTCTAGTTAGAAAACCATACAAATCATTCAAGTCTATTGCATTATGTTAACCATTTAAAGGAAGTCATCAATTGATACTAGGTTGATGGCTTATTTATTATTCATCTGAACCAGAACTAACCATACTAGTTAGTCAGAAATGTTTGTTTGTAGTCATTATAGCTGAAATACTATCTTTCTGATGTGTTAGTAGGTAAGTCTGGTCCGACTCTCTGCGAATCCATGGACTGTAGCTCACCAGGCTCCTCTGTCCATGGGATTCTCCAGGCAAGAATACCGGGAAGCCATTCCCTTCTCCACGGGATCTGCCCCACCCAGGATCTTCCCCATTGCGGGCAAATGCTTTACTGTCTGAGCCAAAAGGGAAGACCATCTGTCTCATAGCTCCACTGAAAAATACCATTGAGGAACTATGACACCTAATAAAAAGGAAAGTGGAGAAAAAGTGAGGATGAAATGTAAAAGGTTCAAGTTTCTTGCTTTCAGACCCCACTCCCTACCCCCACCCCCGTGCCCCAACTGCTCCGTTCATTTCTCAGTGAAACGCCTTTTTCCGTCTCAGCCACAGGGTGTCAGTCTAAGCGTAGCCGTTGTCTCTTTTTTCCGGAGCCTGAACAGACTTCTTTCGTCCCGTCCCTTCCTCTTCACTCCCGGCAGATGGAGCGTCTCTGGCTCTCCCGCACCGCCATCCTCTGCTAGAGCTCCGAGCACTTCACAGGCCTCCGCTCGGCTGGGCGTGCAGCCTCGGGAGGAGCCGCCTGGGGAGCGCGGGGTTCCCGGGCGAGCGCGCGCATCCGCCGCGCTTCCTGCGCGGGGACCGAACCCCGGCCTGACTCGCGGGGAAGACGCAGTGTACCTGCCTCCCAGCGGGCCGGGGAGACAGCGCAGGCCTGGCTCAGCATCTCCGCGGTGCGCTCCTGGATGAAAATGGCTTTGCCTCCTGTAACTTGTCCTCCTCAAAGTTGTCATCAGAACCTTCCCTGGGGGTGAGAAATAAATTCGGGAGCTTCTAGAATCACGTTCTCTCCACGCATCAGAGAAAAAAAACAAGCAAAGAAAAATGCAGTTTTTCTTTGCCTTGGGTATGAGGAGCCTCTAGCTTCCTTGAAAACAATGTTTAGTGTCAGAGATCAATGATTCAGGCTGAATTCTAGAGCCTGGAGTGATGGATTTGAACTTAGGTCACTTGCCTGTCTGCTAGGGGCTGGGTGAAAAAAAAAAAGGTCCAGTTGTGACTCAGAGAGGACCGAAGAGCTTCTGTGAGATGGAGCAAGGAAAGTATCACTTTAGCTGCTGCCTCTTGCTGGAGGGAGAGAGCTATAGACACTTCTCTAAAGAAGACATCCTGATGACCAACAAGCACATGGAAAGTTGCTCAACATCACTGATTACTAGAGAAATGTAAATCAAAATTACAGTAAGGTACCAACTCATACTATTTAGAATGACCATCTTCAGAAAGTCTACAGTAATAAATGCTGGAGAGGAGGTGGAGGAAAAGGAACCCTCCTACACTGTTGGTGGGAAGGTAAATTGGTGCAGCCACTATGGAGAACAGCACTGGAGTTCCTCAAAATACTAAAAATAGGCTTACTGTGTGATCCAGCAGTTCCATCCCAGAGCATGTATCCTCGAAAGATGAAAACTCTGATTTGAAAAAATACATGCAACACTGCTCACAAGAGCCTGGACATGGAAGCAACCAAAGTGTCCATTAAGAGAAGAACTGATATAGAAAATGTGGTGTATATACAATGGAATATTACTCAGCCATAAAAAAGAATGAAATAATACCATTTGCAGCAACCTGGGTGGACCTAGAGATGATCATACTAAGAAAAGTGAGTCGTAAAGAGATAGACAAATGTCACATGATATCACTTATATGTGGAAGATAAAAAATAATACACATGAACTTATATACAAAACAGAAATAGACTCATAGACATAGAATACAAGCTTACAGTTACCAAAGGGGAAAGTAGGAGAGGGATAAATTAGGAGTTTGGGATGAAAATATACACACTTCTATATATAAAATAGATAAACAATAAGGACATATTGTACAGTACAGGAAACTAAGGGACATGAATTTGAGCAGACTTCAGGAGATAGTGAAGGACAGGGAAGCTTGGCATGCTATAGTCCATGGGGTCACAAAGAGTCAGACACAACTTAACAACTGAACAACAACTGTGTATATATACATATATATCACTTTGTGTTTACTTGAAACTAGCACAACACTGTAACTCAGCTATAGTTCAGTTTAAAAGCACTTACATAAGCCTGCTGGCACCTGCCTAGGCCCCAGCATCAGGGCAGGTGCAGGGAGCCCTGGGGCATGTGTAGGAACCAGGAACTCTGAGATTCGCTCTGCTGAGACTATAAGAACTTGGGAATGTGCCTCTGCAGTCTGGGCCTAGTTTCTTCCTGAAAGGCAGTCTGTTGCTTCTAGCAGTGCACAAAACCAGTCTGGGCCATGGTCCCTCTGCCAGGAAAAACAGCCCAGGCTCCTGCTTGTCTCTTGTTCTGCCCTTGGGCCACCAGAATGAAGGCCACCAGTAATTTCCATCCAAATGAACTGCTCTGCTTGTGGAAACTTCAGAGAACATGATCCAATGGAAACATTCTCGGCCCTTTCCTGCAGCTGATCTGTGGGGATCAAGTATCCAGACACAAAAGTAGGGCATCCTCTTTCTGACTGACTTCACTCCGTATGACATTCTCCAGGTCCAACCACATCTCTGCAAGTGGTACAATTTCATTCCTTTTTATGGCCAAGTAATATTCCGTTGTATATATGTACCACTACTTCTTCATCTACCCCTCCATCGATGGACATTTAAGTTGCTTCCATGTCCTGGCTGTTGTAAACACTGCTGCTATGAACACTGGAGTACAAATTATGGTTTTCTCTAAATATATGCCCAGTAGTGGGATTGCCTGGTCCTATGGTAGTGCTATTTTTGCTATTGAAAACAATACAACACTGTAAAGCAACTATACTCCAATAAAAAAATTTTTTTTTTTTAAGTAGGACATTCTAAGTAAGTGGGCCTGGGAAGGTGCTTGATGTGCATGCCTGTAAAATGGGAAACATGTTGGTATATTGTTCACTGGACAGGGTTGTGTAAAGAAGCATTCAAATGCCACGCCCTAGCGTGCACACCTTCAAGATCATGGTCAACTCCGAGGAAGGGGAAAAGGGAGACAGCAACGAGGATTGGATTTTGGTTATATGTGCTATATTTTTCTGTGTAAAACACGTTTTTTTTTGTTTTTTAACAGAGAAAAACATGTTTCCTGTTAGGATGCAGATGGCGCTTGAATAGTCTCTGCAGCCTGGGTGCATCTTCCACTGGAGACTCAGGGCCTCAGGAGACACTAAAACCCACAGGAGCAGGCTGCTGCTGCTCCAGGAGTCAACTCCAGGTAACTTCCGCGGACAGCGAAGGGAAGGGACTGCATGAGGCTTCTTCAGCTTCCCCTGGGAGCAGAAGGCTCAGAGGGTGAGAAACTCAGCTATGGTCAGAGCAGCTCCAGGCCCCACCCAGAACAAGTCAGGCCTGTGAGCTGCCTTTCGCCTCTCCTCTCAGAACTGTGTGCAAAAGAGAACTTGACATCCAGGAGGAATGTCGTGTTTTGAAGGAGGCTTTGCCGAGGTTGGACAGACAATCTGCCAGGCCAGTCTCTGCCTTCTTGTCCCAAGAGAAAAATGCCATAGGGGAAGTGGCTGTGAAGCAGGCTGAGAGTTCTGCGGAGGGAGAGGGAAGGGCCAGCTTCTTGCCGGGGTGCAGGGTGTGGTGTGTAAGTCAGTGGACCCTGTGCACAAGCCCCCGCTCCCAGCTCAGCCCCCTGGTGCAAGTTCCTTGCATATGTCTGTAACTCAGTAATAGAACCCACCTCTGGTTGTTAGGAGGTTAAAACCCCAAGATTCTAAACAGTGCCCACCTACAGTGCTCCGTAGGTGTTAGTTCTGGTCATCTTTACTGTGATTTACTAACCACCCTGATTATGAACAGATGATTTCTCTGAGCCTTAAAGGTCCCACCTAACTCCAAGCCCCAGAGAGATAATAGGTGAAGTTTCTATAAGGACTGCCTACTGCAAAGTTGTAATGAAATCCAGACTCTCCTCAACTGGGTCCCATTGACATGGACAAGGAACCCCCAACCTGAGCTCTGCATCAGAATCATGTGAGCCTTGATAAATAAAAATATTTTTAAAGGGTGCATGCTAAGTCGCCTCAGTCATGTCTGACTCTTTGCAACCCTCTGGACTAACCTGCCAGGCTCCTCTGTCTTTGGGATTCTCCAGGAAAGAATACTGGAGTGTGTTCCCATGCCCTCCTCCAGGAGATCCTCCTGAGCCAAGGATCGAACCCGAGTCTCTTATGTCTCTTGCATTGGCAGGCAGGTTCTTTAACACTAGCGCCACCTGGGAAGCCCCCAAAAATGTTAATGTTAACTATTGACATAAACAAATGCAGTCACCTCTTGGTATCCTTGGGGGACTGGTCCTGGGACCCCACGGATGCTCAAGTCCCTTTCATAATATAGTGGAGTACTTGCATATAACCTACACACATCCTCTTACACACTTTGTTATCTCTAAGTTATTTACAATACCTAATACTGTGTAAATGCTTGTACAGTTGACCTCTGAAAATGCAGAGGTTAGGGACACTAACCTCCCCCCACCACCACAGTCAAATATCTGAGTATAATTTTACAGTCAGCTCTCCATGTCTGTGAATGCCTCTGGTACTATAGTCAATATTGGGTTGGCCAAAAATTTCATTCAAGTCTTTCTGTAAGCTATTACAAACTTTTGGTCAACCCAATATTTGACAAGTCTATGTTGCTGAAGGGTATTTAAATACAACGTGTAAAGGCTATAAAATAGTTGTCAGCATGCTGCAAATTCAAACTTTGCCTTTTAAAGTTTCCTGGAACTTATTTCCAATATTTTCAACCCATGTCTAGCTGAATCCATGGATGTGAAACCCACGACTGCAGAGGGCTGACTCAGTAAAATAAGCAGTTCCATCAGTGGAAGGTCACAACTTGACCTTGTGACTTGAAATTATCTTCTTTGATGGTAATTCCAGTTTCTGTTTAGACCACAGTACTTAAACGTCTGTCTCTAACCCAGGTTTCCAGGGACACACCCCTAAAGAGTTCTTTATTCTACATTGTCAGTGCTCTCCAGCCAGTGACCACAAGGAACAGATCTGTGGTTGAATAAGGTGGTTTATAACTTATTAAAACAAGGGAAACACCGTGGAGAACTTTGGGGTCTCTCCTTAAGAGCAAGATAAAGCTTGCAAGTCTCTAGACTATAGGATCTGGGCTTGAGTTAGGTGGTCTAGAGGAAAGTTCAAGGAACTGAAGCTTTGCTCTGCACTGGATGCTGCCAGGAAGTGGAGTTGATTATATGATGGGGTGACTTTAAAAACCTTATCTAAATTTTAGGAGGCTTTTCTTCTTCAGGCTCCCCTGTTGAGTTGGAGCCGGGCAGGGAGGAGCCATACTGAGACCTGTGAGCAGAGGCCAAACCCGGCTGTGGAACAGACTGTCCCAGAGCCACTGAGGAGCCGACTCCATGGTCCTCATGGTGCTCAGCGTGGGTGGCACCTAGGGGCTGCATCTCCATGACCGCAACGCAAGATTTCTGGACTGCCCGGGGCACCTGTCAGTAAGGCCCTGCATCCCGTTAGAGAAGGAGCCACAACCATCAACAGATTTTGGAAGTCTCCTGAGAAATTGTCAGCACTGCCAACTGTTGGAGAAATCTTTTCTGCTCCTTTGATGGAGAGAAATGAGCAAATCCAATCCAACAGTAGGCTCCCAAGGACAGTCATCAGAGTCTGCGAGGAAACACTCAATGAAATGTGTGATTCACTGCTTGTCACCTTGAACGATGGTCACTCAATGCCAGGAAGGCATTGAATCTTGTACAGTGAGGGATCAGAATAAATAGTGTGCGGCTCAGAATGGACTCTGAAGGGGCAGCCGAGATGGTGGAGGAGGACGGCCCTGAGCTCACTTCCTCCTGTGAGCTCACCCAAAATGCAACTGCTTACAGTGAGAGCACGCTAAAGATGAGAAGAAAATATCTCTTACAACTAAAGATGTAAAGAGAGAACCACAATGAGATGGGGAAGAGGGACCAAGCTTAGTCGCAGGCTGTTTTACTCACCTGGAGTAAGTCGCTGCAGCAGGAAATGTTTGCTACAGTGGAAACTCCCCCTTGGCTGGTTAAGAGGAAGTTCACATGTTGTGATTATTCATGTCAACTCTGGCCAATAAATTTAAACTGGTTTGCTGGGTTTCCAAAGAAGAAATGGTGTCATCCACAACATCTGCTAGGGTCAGAAATAAGTCTTGAACTCAATGCAGTTTTTCCAGTTGCATTATCCCTCCAGTGGGGGTCACTATTCCCAGTGTATATGTGAAGGGTTATGTTATCCCTCTTGGAATTCTCGTAAGTGTTTGCCTCTTTCTGGAGGTTTCTGGATATTTATTCCTCAGGGAAACATGGTCTCCTAGAGAGATGGTAGTTTTAAATATCCGGAAGTCTAATAATTGTCCTGAATATGCAGGATTCGTATGAGGCAGACAATACACACCAAGCTATGCTTGTATTCGGGATCATCCTGAGAGCCATGTAATCGGCAGAGCCTAGTGGGGTGTGAACTCTACTGGGATTATTAGACATTAGTTTGCAACAGTACTGACCCAATATTTTATCCCTCAAGGGATTAAACAGTTCCTGTAAAGCAGCCTGGAGTATATCTGACTGTTGGACCAGTCTGATCTTAGTCTCCACTGGGGCAGGCTTTTTTGAGAGGGCTGTAACAGCTTTTAGCAGAAGCGCTGTGTTGACCTAAGTCAAGGTTCAGTTCTGATAGTCTGCATTTGGATCAGTTATGTGAGATAAACTTATGTACCAGAAATATCTGTAGGAGAAAATTTACCTTAAATTTTTGCAAGAACAGTTATTAAATTTTCATCCAGAAACTATTGCCTGAGAAAAATACACCAGAGTGGTTTAATTTTTCCCAAGCAGCAGGAAATCGGGCATGGGGTGGAGAGGTCAGAAGTGACAGGTTGAAGATAATGTTAAGATGTTGTCATAGGATCAGGAATGATTTTTTTTTTAGTAGTTTTTTTTAATGTATTTGTTTTCTAATTGAAGGATAATTTTTTACAGGATTTTGTTGTTTTTTGTCAAACATCAACATGAATCAGCCATGATTTCACTCCAAGGAGAGGAGAGAAAGGGGAAGGATGCTGAAGAACAGAATGTATCTTGTCCTGACACCTTGGGTGAAAGCTATCTCGTGGGCTCTCTTTCTTTGATGAAAGAAAGGAAAGCAGCAGGACCATGGCTACCAGATGGGTGTTACTCCACTGTTTTTTATTTAATACCAAGTCCTTTGTGAGGCATCCATGGGACACGTGTTACTAGGCTGTGTTTACCCAGCCTCCGAAAATAGAAGAGACTCAAAGCAGACAGAGGTTATCAATGTGTTTTATTGTCTTCAATGTCTGAGAAAGAAAAAGAGGCATGTGCCTCTACTGCCGGGTAGAGAATGTTGAAAAATGAATGATGAAGGAGAAAAGACAAGCTCTCAAAGAGCTGGGTTTCTGGGTGCAGGTGAGCACCTTCACACAATGGTCGTTATGTACAGTTAGGGGTAAGCGGTAACCAGCACCCAGCCCTGACCTCGGGGGCGGCCTCGGAGGGTAGATCACTAAGACTGCTCCCTGTGGCCAAGAGCTTCGGTGCTGACACAGGGGCCACCGTCAGCTGAGCCCGTGTGCCCACGCCACCGAAGGCTGGGGCATGTGCGTGATGCTTAGGCTGGTGCAGTCAGGGTGATGCCGCCGGTGCTTCTCTGGGGACGGTGCTTCCTGCTGGCTCTCTGCTGTACTGATTAGATTTCACAGGTCTCTTGTCTCAGATGCTGTCCCTTTAAAACTGCTGTGCCTATTCAATAAAGATGGACAGCGATAAGAACTGGCTGATGGGAATTCAGACCGTCTGTATGGGATTATATTGTTTCTTCTGGAAATCCTAAAGTTGTTCTTCCCATCAACTGAGCATTGACGCATTCATACATTTTAAAATTATTCCGTGGACAAATTGTAACCAATTTTGAACATAGAAGTAAATTTAAACATATGTTTGGAGGACTCAGTTTTGTTTCTGTTGTGTCATCGTATTTTAGATGTCTTCTGATATTTGGGTTATTTCATTTTTCTTCTCACCTCCCCTGTAACTGTATTTTTGAAGCACCATGTGGGATTCTAATTAAAACATTATAATCTGGTCATGTTAAAAATTGCTTGAATTTCTAGTCAGATGTTACTTATATTGCCTTTAATACCAAATCCTTTGTGAAGGTTTTTTGAGAAATTGTTTCTGAGAAACTTCTTATCTTCTCTTTATAAAGAGCAGATAAAACAGGAGTAACTGTGTGCTGCTAAGTCTTCTTCTGTGAGACATATCTATTCATTTTCCAGAGATTGACATTTTCCTCTTACAAGCAACCTTTTTGTACTATAAGACTAATGCTGATTTGGGGAAGATTTTACTTAAAGTTCATTTAGAACCACTGAAAAGCATGTAATAGTTCCAAACAGATCAAAATTATAATAAAATATAAGGAATGAGCTGCAACTGCTAACACATAATATAGTACAAGCATATCCCGTTTTATTGGGCTTCACAGATACTGTGGGTTTTTGTTTTGTTTGTTTATTTGTGCAAATCAAAGGTATGTAGCAACTCTGCATTGAGTAAGTCTCTCTGCACCATTTTCCCAACACCATTTGCTCACTTCATGTCTTTGGGTCATGCTTTGATAATTCTTAAAATATTTCAAACTCTTTCATTACTATTATTGCATTTGTTTTGGCGATCTGTTATAAGTGATCTTTGATGTAACTTTTGCAACAAGATAAAGACTTGCTCAAGGTCAATGGTAAATGATTAGCATTTTTTAGGAAAAAGTATTTTGGGTATGTACATTGCTTTTTAGATGTAATGCTATTTTACACTTAGTAGACAGGGTCACCAGATTGAATTATATCAATCACTGCCCACCCCCCACTCTAGGTTTTGTAGCAGGGAGTGGCCTGAGGGGGTGTTGGGAGTGCTGGTAATGTTCCCTTTCTTGATCTGGGTGCTCACTCCATGGGTGTGTTTTTGGAAAATCTCAAAGCTGAACACTTAGATACTTGCACATTTTGTTATGTATATTTTCCTTCAACAAAAATGTTTGCTTGAAAATTCTGGTGCATCTGAACTCCCATACACAGTCACAGGCACACAGACAACCCAGTAGGTGGCACCTGTGATATAAAATAAGTCAATTTTAGAGAAATAAAGATGCCATCTTTTCCCACACACCCGAATGCAGTGTGAGTAAATGTGTGCATTTATTTTATCCAGGCGATCTTTCTGACCCAGGGATCAAACCCATGTCTCCTGCATTGTGTACTTAGGCACTTTAAGAAAGGACTTGAAATCAGGTCTCCCCAAGCTGTCCTCAGTTCCTGTGTGGTATGGGTGGGACCTGGAACCTCCTATATCTCCCTTCAGAGGAGAAATAGAGAAACCCAGGAGCAAGGTCAAGGGTCTTGCCTGAAGCTCACTGTGGTAGAGAAAGAAGCATCATTGTGGAACCGTTTGGGCCAAGATCATGGCCTTATACCAAAAGGCATTCACAGTGTCCTCCAGAACTGATGCGCTGATGGGGGCCCCGTTAGCAGAAGCAGTAACCAGGTACTGCTCAACTATGCAGTACCTGAGTGACAGACAGCAGAAGCTGAGGACAGCAGAGTGAGCACTGACTCTTTTCCCAGAACCAGTGTGGATTCTGAATGCAGATCTGAGACCCTCCTGCTTTCAGATCATGACAACACTTCTGCCCCACAGCCTCCATAATCAGACACTGTGCTGAGCACAGAAAAGGGGGGAAGGGTATGTATAATGTGACGGATTGAGCATGTTACATACAGGACAATTTTATACACAGTTTAAAATATTGATATTATATCCCACCCAGGGCAGTAACCTTTCTACTGTTTGTCCATTCACCCTTCTCCTAGTGGCCATAGATGGGAGAGGTAAAGAAAAATCTATGATCCAAGACTCCAGGTCCACATTTTTCATCTGTTCAGTGGGACCACAGGAATTTTAGAAGATTCTTTCGCACCTAACAAAGTCCGACTCTCAAGACTCTGATTTAAAAACAACAGCAACAATTATTTTATATAACAGGTTATCTTATATACTCTTTCCATTTCTGCTAGAACAATTCTCATCTCTCCCCATCCTCCCAAACCCTCACTTTACCCATCTGCCCAAGGAGACAAGGTTCTTCAGGTAACTACAGAGAAGGCCATATATACAAAAACCTAAAATAGAAGAGCATATTCATTTATTTCAAAATGCCAATCCTAATATACAGAAATGAATTAATGTAACACAGATGAAGAATAATTTTAGCATTTCCTGCCAGTAGTGCTGCACTAACACAGAATCATACATTGTAAACTCTTATTTACCAGCTTCAAAAGTATTAAGACTTGAAAATTTTAAAATGTATATTTATTTTCTAGAATATTGTTTATGCAATGCTTTCACATAAATTATCTCATCTTATTCTTACTCAGTGAGGTATGCATGACTGCCCTTATTTGGAGGTCTGGGGAAGTAAAACTCTTTGTCATTAGCATATAGTAAGATAAGGAGATGAAACCATGCTTCTATATTAAAACCCATCTTTCAGTTCAGTTCAGTTCACTCACTCAGTTGTGTGCAACTCTTTGTGACCCCATGGACTGCAGAATGCCAGGGTTCCCTATCCATCACCAACTCCCAGAGCTTGCTCAAACCCACATCCACTGAGTCAGTGATGCCATCCAACCATCTTATCCTCTGTTGTCCCCTTCTCCTCTTGCCTTCAATCTTTCCCAGCATCAGGGTCTTTTCCAATGAGTTGACTCTTCACATCAGGTGGTCAAAGTATTGGAGCTTCTGCTTCAGCATCAGTCCTTCCAATGAATATTCAGGACTGATTTCCTTTAGGATTGATTGATTTGGTCTCCTTTCAGTCCAAGGGACTCTCAAAGAGTCTTCTCCAACGTCACAGTTCAAAAGCATCAATTTTTCGGCGCTCAGCTTTCTTTATAGTCCAACTCTCACATCCACACTTGACTACTGGAAAAAACATGGCTTTGACTAGACAGACATTTGTTGGCAAAGTAATGTCTCTGCGTTTTAATATGCTGTCTAGGTTGGTCATGGCTTTTCTTCCAAGGAGCAAGCATCTTTTAATTTCATGGCTGCAGTCACCATCTGCAGTGATTTTTGGAGCCCAAGAAAATAAAGTTTGTCACTGTTTCCATTGTTTCCCCATCTATTTGCCATGAAGTGATGGGACCAGATGCCATAATCTTAGTTTCTGAATGTTGAATTTTAAACCAACTTTTTCACTCTCCTCTTTCACTTTCATCAAAAGGCTCTTTAGTGCTTCGCTTTCTGCCATAAGGGTGGTGTCATCTGTGTATCTGAGGAAACAATGCTTCTCTATTAAAACCCGTCTTTCATGTAGCCCTGAAGGTAAAAGTTAAAAATAGCAATCAGGATAGACTCACTTGTTTTTTAGAAGAACTATCTCTCTGAGCCAGTTTTGTCATGAAATGTGTAATGAGCAAGGGCCCATTATTTTGGGAGAAATTGAACATTGGCAAGGTAGTCTGAGTGCTTGCTTCCCAAAGAGGAGACAGTGGTCCTACTTAAATATGTGCTGGGCTGCAGGGGTACACAACCTCAGAGCTGAGTGTGATGTGATGTGGTTTCATGTTTTGCTTCATCAGAAAAGGACTAGAGTCAGTTCTCTGGTTCTTTCATTCTGAAAGACACTAAAAATCTGTGCTTTTCTTGGGACAAAGCACATAGCCCAGTATATGGCATCAGGCCAGGAGCTTTGTAGGGCCAGCAGAGAAATCAAAGGGAAAAGGCAACTCATGAATTCTCAGAAAACAGAATTTTAAATTTTCCCTGTGGGCATGCTGGTTCGTAGATGTTATCCAAGTGTCAGGAGAGTAGAATTCACACCCCTTCTGTGAGTTATGATTGGAGGGTCATCTTTGTCCATGTTCTTTGTCAGAACAGACTTGAGAGAAGAACTCCGGAATGGGAAAGGGGTCAAAGACCTGCAGGAGGAGACTGAGCCTGCAGCTTGAGGTGGGAGGGCCCAGGTGGGTTTGAGAAACTTGCTAGCTCCTCTGGGTTCTCAGATGTAACTGTCAGGCCCCGCGGGGCTGCTGGGGAGGGAGCGGAGGGTTAGGGTGGGGCTCAGAGCAAGGACAAGTGAACAATAAAAGAGGGCCTCCTCCCATTAATTGGGTGCAGAACTAGTCATTTTTGTGTTTAGTTAAGTTACTAAGTCATGTCCGACACACTGCGATCCCATGGTCTGTAGCCTGCCAGGCTCCTCTGTCCATGGGATTTCCCAGGCAAGAACACTGGAATGGGTTGCCTTTTCCTTCTTCAGGGGATCTTCCTCATCCAAGGATCGAAACTGATGTTCCTCCATCTGCAGGCAGATTCTTTACCACTGAGCCACCAGGGAAGCCCAGAATTAGTCATGTTTGGACGTGTCATATTTGGAGGTAATTTTAACCTGTGGGTTAAAATTAGGTGGCTCAGTTGTATTAAAAAAAAAAAAAAATGCCTGCCAATGCAGGACTCAGAGGAGACTCGGGTTTGAGCCTGAGTCGGGAAGATCTCCTGGAGGAGAAAATGGCAGCCCACTTCAGTATTCTTGCCTGGAAAGTTCCATGGACAGAAGAGCTTGGTGAGCTATAGCCATGGGATTCAAAAGGTCACACACAACTAAGCACGCTTGCACTTAACCTGTGCCATTTGGATTAGCCAAAAACACAAAAATTGTCTTTCTCATATATACCCTTCAAATTCAATTAAGGAATATCGCCACACTATCCGGAAAAAAAGAAAAAAATTAGCTGGTTTTGATTTCTTTGTATTCCCAGGCCGCCTCCGCTCGCACCCACTCGCCAGTCGACAGGAGTCATTTGCGAGTGCCGCGGCTATTTCACGGTCAACCACGAGGTGTCAGCGCAAGCTCAGTCCTCGCAGCATTTCCCAGGCCCGCGGAATCCAGCTTGTTTTCTTTCTGTCCGGGAGGAGATGTGCAGACCCTCGGGGTCAGGTACGACGACCACAGAGCCCGCTGGGCGGTCTTCGTGGGTGAGACCCTGGGCCCGCGCGATCCCGAGCAGACGGCGGGATCTGGCTCTCCCGCGGCGAGCCCACCGCCATGCTTCCCTTGAAGTCCGAGCACTTCACGGGGCCTGCGCCTCCCGGGTGCGCAGCCTCGGGGAGCCGCGGTTCCCCGCACCGCCCGCGGAGCGCGGAGCGCGAAGTGCCCGGGCCGGGCCAGCGCCTCCGCCAAGGAGGACGCGCTATACCTGCCTCCCCGCAGGCGCTCGGAGACAACCCCGGGGCGCGTCCAGGGGCTCTGAGACCGGTGAAAACGGCTTTTCCCCGGCTAGCCTGCCCTCGCCTGTCAGCAGAGCCTGCCCTGCGGTGCGGTTGCCTGTGGGCGCTCCTAGAATCACGTTTTTGCCACATATCAGCGAGGGCAGATTTTGTAAGGTGGGAATAGCCGCTTGCAGACACGCGCCATCGTCCGCAGGCGCTCGGCTCTCTCCCGGGCCAGCCTGGCGCTGGCGGTTTGGCGCTGAGCGTACGTACCCACGTGCGTACCACGTGCGTACGTACCACGTGCGTACGGAGGCGTGGGGCCCACGCCGGGGCACCACACCGCCCCAGACTCCCAGCGCCCCTCTCATCAAGGCTATCCGGGAGGCCGGGGGTGGCAGATTCTGCTTCACCGGATGAAAATCTGAACCAAAACAAACAAGGAAGTGGAGCTACCAAAAAGTCACATGAGAACACACCCTCTTCTCAGGAAATCATTTCAAAGTGCATACACTGTGTGGGTAACGTAGTTTTCCCGTTAAAAAGTTCTGTGTAGTTATAGTGACTGCTTGAAGGGTGATTGGTGAAATTTTAATCATTTGGAATACATTTTTTTCTCCAATCATTAAATCTCAACATAATGGGATAAAAAGAAGAAAGACTTTCCTCTACTTCCCGCAGTATTGTTTTCCTTGGAGCTCAGCTGGATTTCCTTGTCTAGTCCCTTAGGTGCATATTCAGCAGAGTCCATGATATATAGTCACTTTAAATTCTAAGATTATATTCATTTAAAAATTTAATCTAAATGTCTATGTATATGCTATAAGCTCAAACACTCAGTTGTGTCCAACTTTTTGCAACCCTATGGACTATAGCTCACTAGTCTCCTCTGTCTGTGGGATTTTTCAAGCGAGAATACTGGAGAGGGTTGTCCTTACCTGCCAATTCAGGAGACGTGGGTTCCATCCCTAAGTTGGAGAAGGAAATGGCAACCCACTCCAGTATTCTTGCCTGAAAAATCCCATGGACAGAGGAGCCTGGTGGGTTACTGTCTGTGGGGTTCTCAAAAGAGTCAGACATGACTTAGTGACTAAACAACCCCCCCCACCTCTGTATATATATATATATATATATATATATATATATGTCCTCTTTCCGCTTCTCCAAGCAAAGGTCCCCATTTCAGAGCAGATGAGACTGTGATCCTCTCTTCTGCTTCAGCAGCTTGGAGCTGGTAATCAGAAGACACAGTTAACCTCTGAGCTCGCTTTTGATCCCCTTCTGGCCTTGGGCTCTTCTGGTGTTGGTTGAGGAAGAAAGGTTCAGGGAAAATAGTAAAAGCCTTTTTCCTGGGTGAGTTTGTCATTTTTTTTTCTCTGGTGGCTGCTGCTTCTGAGCTCCCACGGACTGGCCACCAAACCCTCCAAGTGAAAGACACTTTCAGACACTGGCCCTCCCCAGATTTCATGCACAAAATCTTTCAAAGGTCTTACTGGGGTCTCCCTGCTACACAATTTGCTGATGTGTAACACCATCCCCTCTCCAGTTTCCTTTGTATTCCCTTCCTGGTGGAGACTCCCGCACACTAGTTCTTGGTAAGCAGGCTTTGCTTTTAAGCAGCCGTCTCCTGTGAAAAGTTGATGTATCTGCATGCCTCAGTCATACCCAGCTCTTTGCAAACCCCTGACTGTAACCCACCAGGATCCTCTATCTGTGGAATTTTCTAGGCAAGAATACAGGAGTGAGTTGCCATTTCCTCTTCCAAGGGAGCTTCCCAACCCAGTGATTGAACCCCAGTCTCCTGCATCTCCTGTGCTGACAGGAGAATTCTTTACCACTGTGCCACTTGGGAAGATAAAATGATGCAAAACTGGCTCTTTTCTGTGATGTCACTGTAGCCAACTCTGCATTCCAACCGTGGGTGTGCAAATATCTCCACCACTGGTCCTTGCTCTCTACCCTGCTCCCTTGTCTTTTCTCTCCATCTTCAGTTAGGCTAGGGCAGATGCATGAACCTACAGGCCTGGGGAGATGTCCATCTGGGGAAGAGGTCCAGCTTTTCCCCTTTGCAGGCACCTCCATCTTTATGAGTGATTTTGTTAGAAATGTCATCATTTGGTTTTGGAGACGAAAGCGCATCAATATTATGAGCACCCACTTCCCCAGGCTGATACCCACACTTCTTCTGAATTCCCCTACCTCTCTAGGCACTTCTGTATTTGGCTGACCTTGATGAATAGTAGAGATGATGCATTTCATTGTGGGAAGCCTGGAGCTGGGCCTAGTCCTATTGATTTTAAGAAGATGGGTGTGTAACTCACTTTGTCCTTAGGTCCGCTGTGTTAAAGAAAAGAAGAGAATGCTAATATGTTTTGAGTACTTGTAGTGTTTCAACTAATTATCACAAGAAGACAGTAAAGTAATATGATTCTCAATTGTTAAATGAGGAAAATTTAAGCTCTAAATATTCAGAGGTCTTACAAATAGCTGAGAGAAGAAGACAAGTGAAAGGAAAAGGAGAAAAGATATACCCATCTGAATGCAAAGTTACAAAGAATAGCAAGGAGAAATAAGAAAGACTTTAATTGGGCAATGCAAAGAAATAGAGGAAAACAATAGAATGGGAAAGACTAGGGATCACTTCTAGAAAATTAGAGATACCAAGGGACTATTTTGGGCACAATAAAGGACAGTAAAGGACAGGAGTGGTATGAACCTAACAGGAGCAGAAGATATTAAGAACAGGTGGCAAGAATACACAGAAGAGCTATACAAAACATATCTTAATGACCCAGATAACCAGGATGGTGTGATCACTCACCTAGAGCCAGATACCCTGGAGTGTGAAGTCAAGTTGGCCTGAGGAAGCATCACAACAAACAAAGCTAGTGGAGGTGAATGAGCTAGTGGAATTCCAGTGAGCTATTTCAAATTCTAAAAGATGATGCTGTTAAAGTGCTGCACTCAATATGCCAGCAAACTTGGAAAACTCACAGGACTGGAAAAAGTCAGTTTTCATTCCAATCCCAAAGAAGCGCCATACCAAAAAATGTTCAAGCTACTGCACAATTGAACTCATTTCACATGCCAGCAAAGTAATGCTCAAAACTCTTCAAGCTAGGCTTTAGCAGTATGTGAACTGAGAACTTTCAGATGTATAAATTGGACTTTAAAAAGACAGAGGAACCAGTTTATTGTGATCTACACAGACAAAGGCTTTGGCGTAGTCAATAAAGCAGAAGTAGATGTTTTTCTGGAACTCTCTTGCTTTTTCAATGATTCAGCGATTGTTGGCAATTTGATCTCTGGTTTCTATGCCTTTTCTAAATCTAATTTGTACAAGCCTTTGACTGTATGGATCACCACAAACTGTGGAAAATTCTTAAAGAATGGGAATACCAGACCACCTGACTTGCCTCCTGAGAAATCTGTATGCAGGTCAAAAAGCAACAGTTAGAACTGGACATGGAACGACAGACTGGTTCCAAATTGGGAAAGGAGTACATTAAGGCTGTATATTATCACCCTTTTTATTAAACTTATATGCAGAGTACATCATATGAAATGCCAGGCTGGATGAAGCTCAAGCTGAAATCAAGGTTGCCGGGAAAAATATCAATAACCTCTGATATGCAGATGACACCACCCTTATGGCAGAAAGCAAGGAAGAAATAAAGAGCCTCTTGATGAAAGTGAAAGAGGAGAGTGAAAAAGTTGGCTTAAAGCTCAACATTCAGAAAACAAAGATAATGGCATCTGGTCCCATCACTTCATGGTAAATAGATGAGGAAACAGTGGAAACAGTGACAGGCTATTTTGGGGGGCTTCAAAATCACTGCAGATGGTGACTACAGCCATGAAATTAAAAGATGCTTGCTCCTCAGAAGAAAAGCTATAACCAACTTCCACAGCATATTAAAAAGCAGAGACATTAATTTGCCAACAAAGGTCCGTCTAGTCAAAGCTGTGGTTTTGTAATTATATATGGATGTGAGAGTTGGACTATAAAGAAAGCTGAGCATCGAAGAATCAATGCTTTTGAACTGTGACATTGGAGAAGACTCTTGAGAGTTCCTTGGACTGCAAAGAGATCAAACCATTCAGTCCTAGGAAGGAAATCAGTCCTGAATATTCATTGGAAGGATTGATGCTGAAGCTGAAACTCCAACACTTTGGCCACCTGATGTGAAGAACCAACTCATTGGAAAAGACCCTGATGCTGGGAAAGATTGAAGGCAGGAGGAGAAGGGGACAGCAGAGAATAAGATGGTTGGATGGCATCACTGGCTTGATGGACATGAGTTTGAGTTGGCTGTGAGAGTTGGTGATGGACAGGGAAGCCTGGCATGCTACAGTCCATGGGGTCACGGAGAATCGGACATGACTGAGCAACTGAACTGAACTGAGGAACCAGAGATCAAATTGTCAATATCCGTTGGATCATACAAAAAGCAAGGTAATTCCAGAAAAACATCTACTTCTGCTTCATTGACTACACTAAAGCCTTTGACTGTGTGGACCACAACAAACTGTGGAAAATTCTTAAGAGAGGGGAATACCAGACCACCTTATCTGCCTCCTGAGAACCTGTATGCAGGTCAAGAAGCAATGGTTAGAACCAGATATGGAGCAATGGACTGATTCAAAATTGGGAAAGGAGTGTGTCAAGGATGTATATTGAAGTACTTCTCAGCCATAAAAAACGACTTTTACTATCTGTAGCAACATGGATGGACTTGGAGGGTATTATCCTAAGCAAGATAAATCAGATATAAAAAGGCAAATACTGAATGATATCGCTTATATATGGAAGCTAAAGAATACAACAAGCTTGTGAATATAAGAAAGCAAGAAGCACATTCACAGACTTTAGAGAACAAACTAGTGGTTACCGTAGCAAGAGAGAAGGGGAAGGGTTAACATGGTAAGAGAAGGAAGTACAAGCTACTAGATATAAAATAAACTGCAGGGATATATTGTACAACACAGGGAATATAGCCAATATTTCATAGTAACTATAAATAGAATATAACTTTTAAATTGTGAATCACTATATTGTATACCTATAGCATATAATACTGTACATCAGCTACATTTCAATGTAAATGTCAAAACGATTTTAAAAAGAGTTGTTGAGGGCTTACTGTGAACAGAGAAGAAATGGAATGTGATTTGTTCTCATCTTTAAACTAGTTTGTAACTGGGAAAGGGCCGAAAGGCATAGAGAAAATGAACTATAATCAAAAGTGAAAGTGAAAGATCCTATAACAAAGGTAAACGTCAAATTCTAAAGGGATTCTGAAGTTCAGGTACAGGTTTGGGGGAGTGGATGTCTTACAAAGTTACAGTCTGAGCTGAATCCTGGGGGATGGACAGTCCACGGAGATAAGAGATGTCAGGGACAACTTGAGGGTGGAGAACAAACAGCAGGAAGAAAAACAGAGAGGCAAGAACTCTTTTAGCACATTTGGGAAAGCTAGTTTGGCTGGAATGTCAAGTGTAGAATTTATGTAGTTGAGATTGGGAGATAAAGTCAGAAACTTCAGTAAGGGTTGGATCACAGAGAATCTTCACTGTCAGGCTGAGGTTGTGACTGGGATACCATTCAAAGAATTTAAGCTGAAAATCATTTCACTGGTGCTGAGCCTGAGGGCAGTGATCCATTAGAGTGGGAGAAACTGAAAAAGTGAAAATAAAAGGTGGAAGAATCAAGCAATCATTACAATTATCGCAGGATGTATTATAAGAGGAAATATTGGCAAGGAAGTGTAGCAACTGGAATCCTGCTACACTGATGGTTGGAGTATAAAGTGGAACAACCATTTTTCAGAGTTGTTGGGTAAATTTCTTATAACGTTTAACCCTATCTTAAGGCCCAGCAATTTCACTCTTAGGTACTTACCCAAAAGAATGAAAATATATGTCCACAAAACACTAGTTAGGGAGTTTGGGATGGACATATACACACTGCTATATTTAAAATGGATAACTAACAAGGACCTCCTGCATAGCCCAGGGAGTTCTGCTCAGCGCCATGCGGCAGCCTGGCTGGGAGGGGAGTTTGGGGGAGGATGGATACATGAACAGGTGCGGCTGGGTCCCTTTGCTGTCCACCTGAATCTATCACAACATTGTTACTTGGCTATGCCTGTCAGTCACGCAGCCATGTCTGACTCTGTGTGACCCCGTGGACTTTAACCCATGAGGCTCCTCTGTCCATGGGGTTCTCCAGGCAAGAATACTGGAGTGGGTTGCCATTCCCTTCTCCAGCTGATCTTCCCAACCCAGGGATTGAACCCCAGTCTCCTGCATTGCAAGCAGATTCTCTACCATCTGAGTCACCAGGGAATAAATACCCCAATACAAAATTAAAAGTTAAAAAGAAGAATATTTCCAGCAGCCTTACTCAAAATATGGTTGGTCCGTCAACAGAACAAATTAGATGAACAAATTGCAGTGTATTTATGTGACGAACTGCTATTTAACAATTAAAAAGAGGATGGACTATTGACATACTGAATAACATCGCTGAATCTCAAAAATATAATGTTTAGGACATCAAGATAGGAGTCTGTGCCTTGTGATGTCATTTACATGAAGTCTAAATTCAGGGAAGTTCATCTATGGCAATAGAAATAAAAAACATAGTGGATGTTAAGGGGGAAAAGAAAGGAATAGATGGAGAATGGGTTGGAAAGCTGTGTGAGGGAACTTCTTAACAGGTGCAAATGTTCTGCATCCTATTTTTGGTGGTGGTTACACATATAATATAATTGTTCAAAACATCATCTGAACATGTGACAACTCTGCACTTTATTTTATGTTAATAACATCTCAGTTAAAAAAAAACAAAAACCTAGGACATTGATAATGTAGTAACCCCTCAACCTCCCTGAGAAAAACACCTAACCAGTCAAAACACTCAAATTTATTGTCTGAGGAATGAATCAAAATAAAATGGCAGAAACAATGGTTGAACAAGACCTAAGTGTGAGAGATAAAACCAGTAAAAAAAAAAAAAAAACTGTAGTATATATGAAATAACATGCTCAGGTTTAAAAACTGAATGTAATTATTTTTGTAAGAGATAGTGAATGCTACAAAATTAATACTTTAATAGTCACCTATATCTCAAATGCTAAATTACAGCCCCAAATTCTGAAGTCACTGGGAAAAGATAAAGCAGTGGTTTGTTCAAAGAAATCTATAATTAAAAAGACTAAACCCCTACTGTAGAAAAAGTATTGTGCTCAAATGTCATGAATATATAAATATATATTTATATTCATTTGTAAACTCTTTTTAAGGAATGTTTTTTCAATTAGGTTCATGGCTCATAAAAGTTGCTATAAAGATCAAACTGATTTGGCTGCCTATATTTCTCACCATGAGAAATAATATGGTGCTTACAAAAGTATGCCCTTCTATCTGTAGGGTAGATAGAGCTCATGTCCAAAAGACAGCATACAGCTTTATGTAATTAGCTTAGAAAGCAGAATTAAATTACTGTTCATTATCTTTTATCCAGATAAGCTCTATGAAGCATATACTTAAGATTACCTGTTTGGGAAGTCAAAAATTATATTTACTGTTCAAAAACAAGATAGAGACCTGTAGAATCTGTTGTTCTTGTGACTTACTTGGGGAATAAAAATGAGTTAAGGGCAATAGAAAATCCATTTGAGAAGAAAAATGTAGCCTTGCACTATGCATAACTCATGTACTTCTTCTTAGAAGGAAAGATAAGCTGTTACCTAGTGGTATATTTTCAGTGATAAGCAGGTAATATTCTGTGTAGAAATATCAGAATTCTGTGAAAATATTGTGTAAAGTTAAGAGTGTGAGAGAGTGAAGCAGAATGCAAACTCTGGAAATACACCAGGATAATCTGGGGCTCTCCATGTTCCCACTCTGGCTACTAGCTAATTCTCTCAGCCGCTACTGCTCCAAGAAACTGGCACAGGGTTACTGGAAATAAGTTGAATGACTCTTAATAGGCAAGTAGTTGAATAAATCATAGTAAATGTCTATAAAGAAATATTAGATAGTTAATATATGGAGTTAATTAGATCCATTTTGATGTTGTGTACTGTTTATGTGTTAAATGAGAAAAAGCAAAATTCAGAATAACGTGTATCAAAGTATTCACTGGCAAAAACAATTCATAAGGGGAAAAAATCCCCATATAAAGTATGGAAACATATTAACCAATGTCATACTGGAAGGGTTAATAATATTGTCCAGATTTAAGTGGGAAAACTTGACAGATCTGTTTACAATATGCATGTCAACTGCTATAATGAAATGGCTTAGAAAATATGAGGACTATATAGGAAAATTCAAGAAAGCTGGGTTAATATGGATGGATGAATGAGTGGATGGACAGAAAAAAGATGGAAGAAAAGAAAGGGGGAAGAAAACTTATTTTTCTTCAAAAATATGAAGGTATTGTTCCATTATTATTCTAATATTTGAGGTTCCCAATGATAATTCTATTACCAAGATTTTTTTTTTATCTTTATTGTTCTGATATTTCACAATCAGGATCTAAATGTAAGTCTTTCTATTTAAAGAATTTGGTTCATGATTTTCCCTGTTATGAAAATCTTCACTATTATGGGTTGCAATTCCAGCACTGTCACTTATCATCTAGATGATCATAAATATTTTACTTAATTCATAATTTTCACTACTATTTAATAGTTCTTTACCAAAAGACCAGCACTTCCCAACAGAACATTCTATGATAATGGAAATATTCCATGTCTCTAATAGTCAGTATGGAAGCCACTAGCCACACATGGCTTTTGAGTCCATGAAATACAGTTCATGTGATTAAAGAAAAGAATTTTTATTTTAATTTCCTTTTAACTGCTCCACATTCCAATAGCCACATGTAGCTAGTGGCTACCATGTTAAACCACAAATGTGTAGACCTTTATTCATCCATATAGAAGTGCTTTTATGAGGTATAATTATTAGAATCATAAATCAGGAGATGAAATTTTTAGTTATGTGATTCAGAATGCCATAATCAAAGGAAAAATAGCATATAAGACGTTTAAAAGGGATCCAGTCTTCTTCCTGAAGATACTAAGCTTCTGAACTCTTTTCTTTTCTTTCTTTCTTTCCTTTTTTCTTCTCATTTTTTCATGCAGAAGAATTCCAGATGTGTGGTATAGACCTGTCTACATCACAGCAAAGGAAGTAGCATAGTTTATTGGATTGCACAAGCCAAAAAAAAAAAAAAAATCAGCAGTGCAGGAAATGCATGAGGCACTCCCCAAAAGGTTTCATTAGGACGAATCTTATCTCACCTGTAATGATCTTGCCCACCAGTCCTAATGAGTGACTAACTCACGCTGGGTCTTGAGTTCGTGCCAAAACAGTACGTATTCACAGCTGAGCTCTCACTGAGCAATTCGTGGCCCTGGACATCTCCTTGGACATCAGGTAAGTGTCCATTTCAGCAGTAGACCCACCCATAGAGGGACTTCTCCCAAAGTTATCGCCACTAAATACAAAACATTTTAAGAATATGGATGGATATTTCAACTATTTCTTCAGATTATATTCTGCATAGGATAGGCATAGTCTTGTGAAAAGAGTTCTGGACATGGTTTCGGGAGGAATGGTCTCTAACCCCAGTTCTGCCATTAGCCAGTGTGTTCTTCCTATCATGGACACTCAACTGCACTAAGCCCCAGTTCCCCCACCTGCAGAGGGGGTGGGGGGATCTTCTGCGACATCAACATTAGCATCTCTTACTGCTTTCTAGGTGGAAAGCTTGTGTCCCCCAGAACTGACCCAGGTAAATAGGTAGGGAGTGGGACAGACTGAGGGTTCTGTTTCCATGTTGCTGGACCCTCAGAACAGGTCATCCTGGTGGAAGGAAAAGTAACCTGCTGCCTGGTGACTGGATGATGTTAGGGACTTCCAGGGCACATTTCTGTGTCCAGATGAGGTCATTTCTCACCGTCCGTCTGGAGACTCCTCAGTCACACGTGGACTAGGACGGTAGGAGCCTGGCAGCCCAACGGGGACTCCGCAGGTAAGCGTTCCTTCCCCGCCGCAGCTCGAGTCTCTCAGCCCGGCTGCAGGCAGGGGTAGTTTGGAGCTCTCAGCATCAGTATTGGCATCTTGCTTCCACACTCATAATCACTAACACTATTTGTCTCGGGGCTTTCTTGCTTTATCTTTAATGGCCTGCTTTCTACTTTAGGAAAGCAGTTCCTGAGAGTGTTTTGGGGTCGTTATGGGTGGTTCGTGCCCCTTCTGTAAGGACTGCATTTTACTTCCCTTTAATATGCATTTCACTTTCATAAATGAAAGTCTACAGGCTATCTACAAAGGTGGAATCCATAGAATAAACCTATTTAAAACAGCATGCCAGTTTCATTTTCAAATAATGGGCATTACTTTTAAAACAATGGACATAACTGTTGGAAAAAAAATATACCATGAAGTGTTCAAAAGTCTGGAAACATGGGGAAAAAATGGTATATTTATTGCTTCATCTACTCAATGGACATGAGTTTGAGCAAACCCCAGAAGACAGTGAGGGACAGGGAAGTTCTGCGGTCCCTGAGGTCACAAAGAGTCAGACATGACTAAGCCACTGAACAATGACAATTGTACATTATACAGATGGGAAAATTGAGTCTCTGAATGGCTGAGAGCTCAGAGTGGGTAAGGAGTAGATCAGATCCAGAATCCAAGCCCATATTGGTTTGTGTATCTTGTCCCACATTAGGTATAACCATCTTAAATTAGAACATATCTGTATATTTTTTTTCTCACTGAAAGCTTATAAATACCAAGACACCAACCAATTCACCTTGAAAGTGATTCAAGACTTTTTAAAAAATTCATTATCTTTTCATTAATTTACTTAAAGAATGTTATGAAAATTTTCATGTACTTTTAAAGAGAAAACTTTTTATCCTGAAGCCCATTTTTGTGTATAATGAATGTGTTATCTTTCTGTGACATTAAATATATGTGCATATCAATGTTCCTCGCTAAAAGTAGAAAGCTTAATTGTAGGGTGCATCATGTCTAACCTGTTTATACCACATATAGCCCAATATCCTGAGCAGCTACAATAATAAAGACCTAAGCAACCTTCAAATGCTTGGGCTGAATAAGAGATTGTAACAGGCTCTGCCAACCTCCTCACTTCACAGATGAATAAACTGAGGCTCATTCATTCACTCAGCACACCTTTGTTGGACATCTGCTGTGTGCCTTTCATAGGATCCAGATCAGTAGGTTAGAAAAAGATGAATCAGCCCAGAGAAGTCAAGTGATTGCCCAAGAGCACACACAGTTGCATGCCACATCTAGGATAACGACAGTTGGGGCACGGTGATCAGAACACCTAGGACTGAGGTGAGCTGGCACCTGTCTGACATTATTTATGAAGACGCTAGTGGTAAGAGGACCAATGGATACAAGTATCCATGGTATGGAAGGAAAAGTCTGAGGAACATTTTTAAAATATTAAAGCCTAAGAACTTCACAATACTCTAATTACCTATAAGGGAAAATAATCTTAAAAAAAAAAAAGAACATATATGTGTATGTATGACAGATTGAGAGAGTTAGGGTGAGTGCTGAAGAATTGATGCTTTCGAATTATGGTGCTGGAGAAGACTCTGAGAATCCCTTGGACATCAGGTGATCAAACCAGTCAATCCTAAAGAAAATGAACCCTGAATACTTATTGGAAGGACTGATGCTGAAACTGAAGCTACAATACTTTGGCCACCTGATTCAGACAGCCAACACATTAGCAAAGACCCTAAGGCTGGGAAAGATTGAAGGAAAAGAAGGGGGCAGCAGAAGATGAGATGGTTGGATAAGATCACCGATTCAAAGGACGTGAACTCAGGCAAACTCTGGGAGATAATGAGGGACAGGGAGGCCTGGTGTGCTACAGTCCATGGGGTTGCAAAGAGTTGGACATCTCTTAGCAAATGAACAACAACAGCATAACATGTTCACTTTGATGTGCACCTAAAACTAACACAACATTGTAAATCAACTATACCCCAGTAAAATTTTTTTTAAAAACTGAAAGCATCACAGAAATATTTCCAGGCTCATCTAGCCATGTCACTTGGATTGAAGAGACGTGGCCTGATGGACAGTTGAACATTTAACAGTGGATTCTTCAGAGAAACCCAGGCTTTGGGGTGGTGTGACCTCATGTGAGAGTTGACTCATTGGAAAAGACCCTGATGCTGGGAGGGATTGGAGGCAGGAGGAGAAGGGGATGACAGGGGATGAGATGGCTGGATGGCATCACCAACTCGATGGACATGAGTTTGGGTAAACTCCAGGAGTTGGTGATGGACAGGGAGGCCTGGCGTGCTGCGATTCATGGGGTCGCAGAGTCAGACACGACTGAGCAACTGAACTAAACTGAACTGAGACTCAAAAGGTATAAGGTGAACCCCATTAGACTCTCAAGCAGTCATTTCTGCCATGGGTGGAAACAGATGCTTCAGACACACATGTTTCTCTCCTCCACTCTACTCTCCAAGTGAAACCTAAGAGCATGCCTGCCTAAATGGATACCAAATTACAGATAGAATCAGGCCTCTTTGGGAAAACTAGGAGGCTAAGAGGAAAGTAGCAAAAGCAAATCCATTTCTATATCACTCCCCCACCAAGGAACCCACCCACAATAGGAGCATAGAACACTGAAAGTTGTAATGAAAACCTCCCACACTTGTTCTAGAAAAGATTAGAAGAGACATTCCAGGCCACCGTGACTCCCAAACCATTGCTGATGCCTACACCAGATCCTTGGCCTCTGGACAGACCCAATTTACCTTCAAGAACAATGAGATCATAAAAAGACTAACACACCGTTGCTTATGCCTCCAAAGCCTACTCAGTCTTAACTCTGTGGGAGAGGGCCTCCATCTGGGAAACTTCCTTTAGATTATTTCTGGCCTCAAGAAGGCTGCCTTTGGAACTAGAATGCTTCCAATGACTGAGAATCTTGCTAAGGTACAAGGGGCATGTTTCTCTATGCACCCTAAGTGTGTATAGCATTTTGTAATGATTTACAAAATCAATATTATTTTTGTTGTTGTTCAGTCACTAAATTGTGTCTGACTCTTTGGTGACCCCATGGGGTGTAGACAAGCAGGCTCCTCTGTCCATGGGATTTTCCAGGCAAGGATACTGGAGAGGGTTGCCGTTTCCTTCTCCAGGGGATCTTCTCAATCCAGGGATTGAACCTACATCTCTTGAATTGGCAGGCAGATTCTTTACTACTAAGCCACCAAGAAAGCCCAAATGTTATTCTTAAAAGTCTTCAATCTCTTTTTCTCATTTAACAATCATAAATGAGTGTTCCTCCAAGCCAGTCTTGGAGATCTAAGGCCTTCCTTATCATAGCTGCAAAGCTGTTCATTCTATGGATGTACCACAATTTGCCCAAACATTGCACAGCTAATGGACATTCAGGTTGTGTCCAGGGTCTTTTGTTTGAGGCCATTTATTTTTCTATTAAAAGCAATGCTGCAAACAACTTGATACATGTGATACACATATCTTTGAGTCCTAGTACTTTTATTATATAGGATAGATTCCTACAAGCAAAATCTTTGGATCAAATTGCACAAGCATTTTTATTTTACCAGTTAAAGCTTGTTAATTTCTCAAAGTTAGCAACAATTGACACTCACTATTGGACTTCCCAGGTGGTGTGAGTGGTGAAGAACTCACCTGCCAATCCAGGAGACTTAAGAGACGTTTGTTTAATCCCTGGTTCGGGAAGATCCCCTCGAGGAGGGCATGGGAACCCACTCCAGTATTCTTGCCCAGACAATTCCATGGATAGAGGAGCCTGGTGGGCTACAGTCCATAGGATTGCAAAGAGGTGGATATGAGTGAAGCGACGTGGCACACATGGCATGCACGCATCAATGTATCAAAGTACTTATTTCCTTGAATCATTGCCAACATTGAAGGTCGCTATGCTCTAGCTTTTTGTCATTCTTACTGCTATTGGTGGACTTCTATACTTAAAAAGATAGATTTGTAGTTTTTCATCTCTTTATCCTTTAAAAGTGCTCATGTGCTGTTATAAAATGTCCATTTTTAAAATCAAAAAGTTTGCATGTTCCTATTTTGCCTATCAGATTTTTATTACAATAACAGTTTTAGAAGGTAACAGATAAAGAAAGTAACCGTCATCTCTCATAAATATTTTCTAGTTCTTGTCCATATGCATTTGAATTTTATAAAGATATAATTCTAGCATAGTGCAATTTTGTACTTCCAATTTTTTACTATATATTACAAAATAAATACTGTCCTTGTCTTACCTTTTACCAGTTGCTTAATGTTTCACAGTTTTTAATCTGTGAACTAATTAATGATTCATCCATTGTTGACTGTCTGAGCTACTTTCTGGTTTAACACTTACAGATAACTATAAAGTTAAAATATTTATAAATATCAAATCATCCTTTTATAGCAGGTTTTCCTTGGAAAATGTTCAAGGACAGAGTCGAATAAATGTGTTAAGAGATCTTGAGATAGAGTGACAACTATTTTCCATTAGGAAGGGATTCTTAGATGAGGAAATGGTTAGAAGACAATGTAAGAGGAAATTCCACGGCCTTGTTTATGTTCTATTTCTTGAACTGGAAACTGATTAGCCAGATGTGTTCGGTTTGTGAGAGCTAGGAGAGATTGGGGCACTTTTCTCTATGTGTGTAGTACATCAATAAATGTTTAAGAAACATGCTGCTGGACTTTCATGGGAGTGTCTGTCACATTGCAGAAAGACTCTGGAATCCTTTGCCAAGCATCACTTTGGACTGATCGTATATTTTGCGCCACACACCATCAAGAATGTTCCAAAGTCCTGCGGGGATTAGGAAATCGCCCCAAATCCCAGATGACCAAACATTCTTTGTTTCCTAAACTTAGGCAGCAAGCTGAATGTGGCACCGTCTGGAGAACCAGATCTGTCAACCTAGAGCTTACTCTTTCTCAAATTAAACTTTGGGAAACTTATCTGGCGACCAAGCCCAGAAAGGTTCGATAAAGTTCTGAGATACGCAGCCAGCTAGTGAAAGAACTAGAACTAATCCCAGGCCTCCAGGTTCCCGGAATGGGTTTTTTCCCAGCTTCTCTCCAGCCTGAGACCAGCACTAGCCACGTGGCTGTTGCTCCAGCTCCGGCCAGGCCTGGAGTGAGCTCTCTGGTGTGTCTTTAGTCCTTCCCCAAACCGTTCTCGGCCTCGCCTCTTTGGTACTCTGGGACAGACAGTCTTCTCCTGGGAGAACCGTGGCCTTTTTTTTTTTTTAATTGTAGTATAATTGCTTTGCGATGTTGTTAGTTTCAGCTGTATAACCGAGTGAGTCAGCCACGTGAGTACACACATCCCTTCCCCCCTGAGCCCCTCTCCCCCTCACCCCTCCCTATCACGGGGCTCCGAGCCGAGCTCCTCTGTTACGCAGTGGCTCCCTCTAGCGGTCTATTTTACACACGGTCGTGTATGCGTGCCAAAGCTACCCTCCCAGTTCATCCCACCCCGCCTCCCCCTGCGCGCACACGCCCCTTCTCCACATCTGCACCTCTGTTCCTGCCCTGCACAGAGGTGCCTCTGTACCATTTTTCTGGATTTGATACACATATGTTAATATGTGGTATTTGTTTTTCTGTTTCTGACCCACTTTACTCTGTATGATAGACTCTTGGTCCATTCACATCACTACAAATGATCCAACTTTGTCCCTTTCTATGATTTAATGATATTCCATTGTATCACAAGTACCACATCTTCTCCATTCATCTGTTGATGGACATTTAGGTTGCTTCCATGTCCTGGCTGTTGTAAATAGTGATGCGATGTCCGTTTGAGTACAAAGAAGACATGCAGATGGCCGAAAAGCACATGAAAAAATGCTCAGTATCACTAATTATTAGGGAAATCCAACTCGAAAGTGAAATGAGGTATCTCCTCAATAAATTTTTAAACATTAACAATTCATAAATGCCTTGAATTTTAAGAATAAAGTTCAATGGCACCAACAGCCCAAATGGAAAAGAAAAACAGGTAAATTAGACTTCATCAAAATTTTAAAATTTTGTGTTTCAAAGAATACTACCAAAAAAGTAAAAAGATAACCTACTGAATAGGAGAAAATATTTGCAAATCATATATATGACAGACTATTTGTAACTAGAATATATAAAAAATTCTTACAACTTAATAATAAAAAGACAAATAACCCAATTTAAAAATAGAGGCGTTGAATAGAATCCTTCTTGCATAGACGATATGCACATAATCAACAAGCTTATGAAACCACACTCAATATTACTATTAATAAGAGAAATGCAAATCAAAACCCTAGTGAGATACTACCTCATGCCTGCTAGAATAACTGTAATAAGAAAAAAAGATAATTACAACTGCTAATAAATAATATTAATAAAACATTAATATTAATAAAATATTAATAATATTATTAAAATTTTGTTTTATTTTAGTGTGGATGTAGAGAAATCGGAATGCTCCATCTGTTGCTGCATGCAATGAAAATGATACAATCACCTTGGAAAACAGTCTGGCCGTTCCTCAAATGTTAGAGCTAATACTCTTGTTGCTGCTCTGTCATGCAGTCACGTCTCTTTGTGACCCCATGGACTGTAGCACACCAGGCTTCCCTGTCCTTCACTGTCTCCCGAGTTTGTTCAAACTCATATTCATTGACTTAGTGATGCTGTCCAACCATTTCATCTTCTGTTGCCCTCTTTTCCTCCTGCCCTCAATTATTCACAGCACCAGGATGTTTTCCAATGAGTCAACTCTTCACATCAGGTGACCGAAGTACTGGAGCTTCAGCTTTAGTATCAGTCCTTCCAATGAATATTCAGGGTTGATTTCCTTTGGGATTGACTGGTTTGATTTCCTGCTGTTCAAGGGACTCTCAAGTGTCTTCTCCAGCACCACAGTTCAAAAGCATCAATTCTTCATCACTCAGCTTTCTTTATAGTCCAACTCTCACATACGTACATGACTACTGGAAAAACCATAGCCTTGACTAAATCCACCTTTATCAGTAAAGTGATATCTCTGCTTTTTAAGGTGCTGTCTAGGTTTGTCATAGCCTTTCTTCCAAGGAGCAAATGCCATTTAATTCCCTGGCTACAGTCACCATCCACAGTGATTCTGTTTCCTAAGAAAATACAGTCTGCCACTGTTTCCATTTTCCCCACTTGTTTGCAATGAAGTGATGGGACCAGATGCCCTGATCTCAGATTTTTTAATGTTGAGTTGTAAGGCAGCTTTTGCACTCTCCTCTTTCACCTTCATCAAAAGGCTCTTTAGTTCTTCTTCACTTTCTGCCATAAGGGTGGTGTCATCTGCATATATGAGGTTATTGATATTTCTCCCAGCAATCTTGATTCTATCTTGTGCTTAATCCTACTTGGCATTTCTCATGAGGTACTCTGCATATAAGTTAAATAAACAGGGTGACAATATACAGCCTTTATCTACTCCTTTCCCAATTTGGAACCAGTCCATTGTTCCATGTCCCATTCTAACTGTTGCTTCTTGACCTGCATGCAGATTTCTCAAGAGACAGGTAAAGTGCTCTGGTAGTCCCATCTCTTTCAAGAATTTTCCACAGTTTGTTGTGATCCACACCATCAAAGTCTTTGGCATAGTCAATAAAGCAGAAGTAGATGTTTTTCTGGAACTCTCTTGCTCTTTCCATGATCCAATGGATGTTGGCAATTTGATCTCTGGTTCTTCTGCCTTTTCTAAATCCAGCTTGTATATCTGGAACTTCTCAGTTCAGGTACTATTAAAGCCTAGCTTGAAGGATTTTGAGCATTACATTGCTAAATGTGAAATGAGAGCAATTATACAGTAGTTTGAACATTCTGTGGCATTGCCTTTCTTTGTGATTGGAATGAAAACTGACTTTTTCCAGTCCTGTGGCCACTGCAGAGTTTTCCAAATTTGCTGGCATATTGAGTGCATTACTTTAATAGCATCATCTTTTAGGATTTTAATATATGGTCTAGCAATTCCTCTCCTATGTGTATACTCAAAAGAAATAAAAATCTATATACAAATATTCACTGCAGCATTACTCATAATAACCAAAAAAAAAAGTGGACACAATCCAAATATCCATCAACTGATGTATGGATAAACAAAATGTGGTATGTCTATACAATGGGATAGTCAACCTTAAAAAAGGAATAGTGGAAAAAAAGCCATTCCCAAAAGAACACATATTGTATGATTCCATTGATAGGAAATGTTCAGAAAAGGTAAAACTGTAGAGACCAAAAATAGGTGAATAGATGTCTAACTAGGGGAAGATGGTGGGGAGGTAGGGGGAGAGAGAAACTGAGAAATGAACAGTAACTTCTGCGGGCTGTGGTTTCCTTTTAGAGTAATGAAGATGTTCTAACATTGATTTGGTGATGATTGAACAACTCTGAGTAGGGTGAAAAGTCATTTTCCCTTAAATAAAGGAACTCAGTGAACTGTGTGCTATTTAAATAAGTGAACTGTGTGCTATTCAGTTTCAAAAAACTAGAAGAAAATTGATGACCTACCTCTGCCTTCAAAAGATGCTAAGGTATAATTGATGTCCATGTTACTTGTGGTCTGTTTCTATGAATTTTTTCAGACTTCCCTATGTATGTGTAATTTCTTCATATTCATCATCATACTACTATGGCAAGAACTAGATATTAACTAGTTCAAAATGGAGTGAGGGAAAATTGTCAGGTTCCCAGAACTGGAAAAACAGGTTGAGTTTAGATTTGGTATGTTGCCAACTTAAGTTTCCTTCACTAGCTCAGTCACAGGAGGAAAAAGAAAAAAAAAAAGCAACCATTTGGAAAAGAAGATGATGTGTCAACCAATATCTTCTGGATGTTTAACCAATCTTGGTTACTGGGCAACCAACACCCTATTCAAAGGTCAAAACCCAGTTAATATACAACCTTACCTTCCCCACTTCCTTCCAGAGTAGAGTGAATTCATCACAGCCTGTTGTGTATGTTGTTGGTGCATGAGAGAAGACAAATCTGAGGAAGGAGACTTACTATGATAATAGGAGTAACAATTTTATGATTGTATACAATGAATGCTATCCAGCAAGAAGAATGAACAAATCACAGTTACATGCAACTGTATCCAAAAATCTCACAATCATAATGTTGAGTAAAAGAAGCAATCTCTGCTGCTAGAACTCAAGATAATGACTACCCTCGGGGAAGTTAAGACTGAATGGGGTCCAGGGCTAAACAATTGCCTTAGTCTACTTAGCCAATATATTTTCTCTATCTGGATGTTAAAGAAGAAATGCAGCTCTGCAAAATGTCATGAACCATGAGATCAGGGCAGGAAAAAAAACAATGAATACAAGCTAGTCTGAAGAAGGCAAGAATTCTTATATACGTTATAGGATACTTAATACGTTATACCACTACAGATACCATTTGACTTTGAATGACACCTTTCTTGGGGTTTGGCGTGGTGAGAAAAAGGAAAATAATCAGGATTGACTGATTGATTTTGAATCTGAATACCAAGCATTATCTTTTGTGCTTTTCTCTTTCCTCCGTAGAGAAGAACAATTCATTTCATCAGCAGTTACTCACTAACTGTGTTGTCATCTATTTCTTTTCTGAAAAAAATTTGTTTAGATCTTTTAAGCTGAAGGAATAAATTCTATTTTACATGTACATTCCTTGCCTTCACAGTTAGATTCTTAATTGCTGGCAAGCGGGCTAAGTCTTCAGTTGTGTCTGACTCTTTGCAACCCTGTGGACCATAGCCTGCCAGGTTCTTCTGTCTATGGGATTCTCGAGGCAAGAATACTGGGGTGGGTTGCCATTTCCCTCTCCAGGGGATCTTTCCAATTCAGGGATCAAACCCACATCTTTTGCAGCTCCTACATTGTAGGTGGTTTCTTTACCACTGAGCCACCAGGGAAACCGCTTGATTGCTAACCACTTAAATATTATATATTCCTTGATTCTTGCGAGTCCCTTGGACTGCAAGGAGATCAAACCAGTCAATCCTAAAGGAAATCAGTCCTGAATATTCATTGGAAGGACTGATGCTGAAGCTGAAACTCCAATTCTATAACCACCTGATGTGAAGAACCAACTCATTGGAAAAGACCCTGATGCTGGGAAAGATTGAAGATGGCAGGAGAAAGGCATGACAGAGAGTGAGAGGCTTGGACGGCATCACCGTTGCAATGGACATGAGTTTGAGCAAGCTCTGGAAGTTGGTGATGGACAGGGAAGCCTGGCATGCTGCAGTCCATGGCGTTACAGAGTCAGACATGACTGAGCGACTGAACTGAACTGAACTGATTCCTTGATTCAACTGACCTGCATTACCCAGCATCCTACAGGCATAAAGTAGATACAAACATTATTAGCTTAGCAGTCTTCATTTCTTACCAAATGTTGCTTTGAATTTAAATATCCAAAGTTAACAGTTTGCTTTTTCTTGAAAATACTTAAAATGAGGATCCTAAGGTCTTCCAATACTTTAAAGCTTACAGGAGGATTGTGTGTGTAATCCTAAGAAATTTTGACCTTAAAACTGTTCAGGGTAACAAGAGTCAAGGGGTTAAAAGCATGCTTGATACCTATTGAAAACACAGCTGTCTTACAGAGTGTGTTTTAACTTCCTGGGACCTACAATTAAACAAACCATTCTCTGAGCCTCCGTTTTTAACGTGCCAAATAGAAATTTCACTACCTATCATTGTGAAGATTATTTTGAAGACAAAATGAAATGTGGAAGAGCCCTGAGAAACCATCGGGAATATTGCTGACGGAGCAAAAGAGGATGAAAGTGGCGGTTTAGACACCAAAAAAACAGTGTTTATGACAAATGGCAATAATATAATCTTCAAAAGTGAAAAAGCTTAATTCTCAAACTTTCTTTTCAAATGAAATTTCATAAAATGAACACATCAAGGATTTTATTCATCATCAATAACCAACAGTAGTATGTTAAGTAGGTCAAAGGAGAATTTGAATAATGGACAAATATTGATGTAGATAGATATAAATAGATATTAATTTTCTAATAAGTATAAAATGAAGTAGTGTCTTCTAAGGTGATGCAATATAATGTTTGGGGTAATCTTTTCAAATTGGCAGAAATTGATTATCTCTACCAGTCAATGTTTATTTGCATTGTTAGCCACAAGAATCATCAGCCTTTGCTATCAGTTTTCTACCTATTGACTTCTATCCCTACAGAATTGTAAAATAGTGAACATAGAATCAATCAAAAAGCTTGCAGAATCAGATGATCTCCTCAGAATTCACAAACCCTGAAAGGACACTGCATAATTTTTCTCACTTATTTCCGAGTCATAAGCATTTTTTCCTTTCAAATTTATATACAGTATACTTCAGTGTATGTAGCTGAATGGAAACAATGTGAAATACACATCCATTTCAGATACTATAGTGGGACATTATGTTTGCTTGCTTTCTTTGTATGTATTAATTCGTTTCTATGTTGTAAGGTAGGCAGTGAATAAGTGTTGTAAAGTATTATTCTGATATATGTTATTCTAAAACATATGATTATTATTAGAATAATACATTAAGTAATGGGCATCATCACAGTCCTCCCCATCCCTCATCCTAACTGTTAAAATGTTCTATTGTCACTGAACTAGGAGGGAGAGTTTACAAAAAGAGAATGCAGAGGAATACAAAGAGTAAATAAATAAACTATTCTGGACTTCTGTGTTCCAAAAGGGAAGTGCTTAGGGGAACACAGAAACACTCACATGAATGACGGCAGCAGGTTTGGGGAGAGAGGGCTGCTCTGCGGGACTAGAGGAGAGATGCTTCCAGGCTGAGAAGAGGGTCATTAGAAGGGAAGTAAGGCGAGCGGGGGGCACAGATGGGTGGCAGTGGGAGGGGCCTGTCCGCACCCCAGGCGGTGCCGCTTAGCGGGAGACACTCCCTTGAGCAAGAACCTCGGCGAATGGGGCCCTGGACAAGTTTGTAAGGACGCCCGATTCCTGGCAGAGGGAGCAGAATGACTTCTTTGCCTTCCCACATAGCACAGGGAAAGCAGAGAGAAATCTGAAATCTGCCAGAATTGAAGTGGGCAGAAGGGCAGAATTAGAAGACACCCACTAGCATATATCAAGGACCACGTGAAACAGGAGGGAAGGGGGCAGTTCATGCATGTTTGCTAAGTCACTTCAGTTCAGTCTGACTGTGCGACCCTATAGACTGTAACCTGCCAGGTTCTTCTGTCCATGGGATTCTCCAGGTAAGAACACTGGAGTGGGTTGTGATGCCCTCCTCCAGGGGATCTTCCCAGCCCAGAGACTGAACCCGTGTCTGTTATGTCTCGTGCATTAGCAGGTGGGTTCTTTACCACTAGTGCCACCTGGGAAGCCCCGAAGACAGGACACAACTTCGAAAGAATGATATGGCTCAGGGACACAGAATAACCTGATTAGAACCAAATGGGTCCAAGATAGCAAGCAAGTTGACGTCCACTAGACCTTGAACCTGAGTATACGCTCATTGTAACACATCAGCAAGGTACATGACCACCCATAGGCACCATGAGAGTTCCGACCATCAAAGATCAAAACGTGGCTGGTGGCCCAATTCCTGGAAACCTCTGTCCCTTCCCCAAAGTAGTTTGAATGATCCTGCCACTCATTCAGCTCAGTTCAGTCACTCAGTCGTGTCTGACTCTTTGCGACTCCATTGGCGGCAGCATGCCAGGCCTCCCTGTCCATCACCAACTCCCAGAGTTTACCCAAACTCATGTCCATTGAGTCGGTGATGCCATCCAACCATCTCACCCTCTGTTGTCCCCTTCTCCTCTGCCTTCAATCTTTCCCAGCATCAGGGTCTTTTCCAGTGAGTCGGCTCTTTGCATCAGATGGCCGAAGGATTGGAGTCTCAGGCTGCTTCTTCCTTCTGCGATGGCCCACACTCTGTCTGTGGAGTGTGTTTCTCTCTAAATAAATCCACTTCTCGGCTATCACTTTGTCTCTCGCTGAACTCTTTCTGTGATGAGACAACCAGAACTCAAGAACCTGAGCCTCAGTAAGTCCAGATACCAGGTGGGTGGTTCTCGTTAAAATATTGTGGGTGAGAGTCCCAAGCAGCGTTTTGGCTGGGTACGAGTCCCAGCACATGAGTTCAAGTCCTAATCTGAGGTGAATGGTTTCACAAGGACCTTGACATTCTCGAAGTCTGCTGTCTCCATCGCAACCTGATCTCACGAAAGCTCCTCATAACTAGATTGCCAGACTGAGATTATCTTAACCACCTGATGCAAGGAGACAGTGCTCAAAATTAAAACTAAGTAGTAGGAAAAAGTTATATTCGGGCACAGCGGAGTCACGGGCTGTTATTTACGTGCGCTGTACATAAGCGGCTGTCACGCAGCGCAGCGAGCTCCGAGGTCTGCACGCCCGTCATTGCTGCGCATCATTGCTCCGCACCCTGTTACCAGGTAATGGGGTCCTGCTCAGCTGTTGGTCACCACCCACAAGCAACCAGCTTTTAAGAAACGACACTTAATAAAGGGACTCAGACCGCAGTGGAAGGGTGGTCATGAGGTGGAGAGTCAGGTAGGAGGCAGATCCTGGCCTTCTCCCCGAGACCCTCCAGCTCACCCAGCCTTGGGCCGGTGGGTAAGCTGAAGGGCCTGGGAAACAGACTGGGAATTACTCCCTGCAGGGCTTCAGAGCCCTTCCTAAGGCCCTCCACCAGCCTTGGCCCAGCCCTTGAGGCAGTGGTGAACCTCTCTCCAATTTGGGCACCCTGAGGAGACTGAGAGTCAGTTGGGCCGGATGGCTGACTCCCCCCGGGGGGATGACAGCTAGGCAGAGTGTGGGAACCGGGCCCTGAAGGAGCTGCCAGCAGAGATCTGCATCGTTTTAGCCAGGACTGGGAGCAGGGATATTGCGCATTGGGACCTTTGCCCTTCCTTGATAGAAATTTACAAGAACATTGTTACCTGACCCTGGCCTGACCTCAAGAACAAAGGATCTGACATCAAGAAGTCTGCAACACTGAATCCCGCCGCTGCCTCACGTTTTCCTTTTAAAGGGGCTTGCTGAGAGCTTTCAGCCACTTTGGTGTTCTTAGGGCGTGAGCCACCCATCTCCTTCTATGAACCTGTAGTCAATTCTTCTCTGTTCCAATCTCCAATGTTTTAGTATTGATTGGCCTCACCTGCATGGGGCCTTGCGATTTGGCAACAGCTGTGCTTAGAGTGGTTTAGCCCACCAAAAGGCCCAAAGCTCAATCTCCAAGGATCCACAGTCCTGAACCTCTTATTACCAGCATCAGAAAGGCTTAGCCACATGCCTCTTGGAAGCTTAGAAAATTTCTCCATCCCAAGGCATAGAATAACCTGGGGACTCACCTCCAGGGTCAGGCCACCAGAGAGTGGATTTATCCTTTGAGAGTCTGGAACCAGATACATTTTAGAAAAAAAAAAAAATTTTTTTAATTTTTATTGGAGGCTAATTACTTTACAATATTGTGGTGGTTTTTGCCATACATTCACATGAATCAGCCATGGGTGTACATATGGTCCCCATCCTGACCCTCCCTCTCACCTCCCTGGAACCAGATAGATTTTTTAAACTGCCCAGTAAGGGTGTAAAGTGACCCAGTCATACTTAGGAGTCCAAATATACTACCTAGGAGAGACAGGAGATGTAAATGCCTTTCACGGAGTCTTTGCATTCAAGAAGTTTGGAAATAGGTTTTAAACAACATGACTTAAAGTATTTTATGAACATTTTTAAGGGACTTCCCTAGTATTCCAGTGGTTATGACTCCAGGCCCCTAATGGGGCCCAGGTTCAATCCCTGGTCAAGGAACAAGATCATGCATGCTGAAATGAAGATCAGGCACAGCAAATTTTTTTTAAAAATGGCATTGACATATACCCACTGGTATATTTAAAATGAATAAGCAACAAGGTCCTACTGTATAGCACACATTGAGCTCTGTTCAGTGATGCGTGTCAGCCTGGCGGGGAGGGGACGCTGGGGGAGAGTGGATACACGTATATGTGTGACTGCGTCCCTTAGCTGAGCACCCGAAGCCCTCACAATGTTTAATCAGCTCTGTTTCAGAATAAAATTAAAAGTTAAAAAAAAAAATTTTTAAGAGCCTTTTATCTTTCCTGCATTGCTGCCACAGTGATGTGGGCAATGAGTATATTGCCATGATTGTGGGAAAGATTGCCCAGGGTCAGACTCTGGACCATCCATGGTGAGATGTCTAGCAGTCATCAAAATCTACCTTTCTGTCTTCTTCCCAGATGCACAGCGAGCTTCATGGCATTTCCCAGCCTCTGTTACCGTGAAGTATGGCCAGGTACGCCATGCCAAGTATGGCCCGAACTGCAGCCAGCGGAATTAGGACAACAAGATGTGTGTCACCGCCAGGCCTGACCCATAAAACTCTCCCAGGGACACTGTTCCTTCTCTGCCTTTTCTCCTATGGTCAAGGGAAGCGAGTGGATCACATGGCCTTGGAAGGCATAATCTGACATGGCCTGGGTCACTCCAGTGTGGACCTCACACTTGAGCTGAGTTATACAGTTCCTGTCGATGCCCAGGGCCCTTCCTGCTTTCCTGGGTAGTGGTGATGATTTGCAGTCACCGTCCCCAGTGGAGCCTTCATATCATTGGGTAAGCTTAGCTTGAGGTCTTTGGACCTTTTTTCCTTAACTCTGCGAATGTCATGATATTATCACTAATGTAATTTATGGTGGCTCAGTGGTAAAGAACCTGCCGGTCAATGCACAAGACTCAGGTCCAATCCCTGGGCTGGGAAGATCCCCTGGAGAAGGAAACGGCAACCCACTCCAGTATTCTTGCTTGAGAAATCCCATTGACAGAGGAGGCTGGTGGGTTACAGTCCATGGGGTCGCAAAGAATCAGACACGACTTAGTGACTTGAGCAACAACAGTGTTTGTGAATAAAGGAAGAAGAGAGACTCAAAACTTTTGTACCACATGCTTCGGTGTTCTCTCACATAATCCATGTAACAACAGCCCTGGAGGTTGTTATCATCTTTTATAGATGGAAACAGACAAGATTCAGAGAAAGGCATTCGCTCAATCCCAGCAATGCTAGTTATCTAGGCCACCCAGCCTTCACAAGATACATATAACTAAAATAAAAGTTGAGGCTATTTCACTGGACAGAGAACATTCAGGTCACTGTTTATTCACAGACATTCTATTCTCTACCTTCTTGACTTGCAGGTAAAACAAAACTACATGGCACATTTGCTATAATGTGAAACATCAATACCACTGTGTGCCAGGAGCATGCATCCTGTATTTTAACAATGACATAACTACCTTCTCATGCAAGAATGTGACAAGAGCTGAAAAAAAGGAGACTGCTTTGAATTCTGAATGCTCTTGAGCTAATTCTTATCGCTTACTTGTGGTTTGGCACCATATCCAAGAGCTTGGAGACAAATAGGCAAACTCTCCTGATGCCTGGTTACTATGTAATGTTTCTGAGTCTCTGCCTTCCCTTTTCTAGGACAAGTGTCCCCTCAGGTCTGAAGGTAAATGGCCTGTGAAATGACTAACATGTTCTGACTCAGTCAGTCCAATGGTTCATAAGCTTGATTGGATGCTTGCTTGTGCCTTTATATTACAGTTAGCACTAGAAGGAGTGGGTTAAGAGCTTAAAGTAAACACAGTTTTCCCTCTTCAATCACAAGAGATTTAATTCCCCCAGAATCCTCTTGATAGAAAAACACACAAATTGGAATCTTAAAGTTCAAACAAGCTTGCATGCAGTCGCTCAGTCGTGTCTGACTCTTTGCAACCCTATGGACTGCAGCCCACCAGGCTTCTCTGTCCAGGGGATTTCCCAGGCAAGAATACTGGAGAGGGTTTCCATTTTCTTCTCCAGGGAATCTTTCTGACCCAGGGATCAAACCCATATTTCCTGCATCTCCTGCATTGGTAGGCAGATTCTTTTCCACTGAACCACCCAGGAAGCCCTTCAGACAAGTTTAGAGTTTGATAAAATTCATTGAATTCATTGAATTGTTCAAACAAGCTTAGAGTTTGAAAAAAAATCATTCAAACCCTTAAGATCTGTGTATTTAGCTATCTGTAAATTCTACCTTATAAAAAAGAGAACAACAGCAAACAAATAAATCTTAATGAGCTATCACTATACACTCACCCGCAAGGTTAACATATTTAAAAGACTGACAATACCAAGTGTTGCTAAGGATGTAGAACAACGAGAATGCTCATGGCCCAAACACCTGGAACACTTGTCAATATCGTTCAAAGATGAGTATGTGCACACTTTATGTCCCAGTGGTTCCATCCCATAGATACCCAACATTAATGTATATGTGTGTGGTTACAGAGAGATACACTGGAAAATTCATGGTGGCAACTTTAGTTAAAAGCTAGAAACAATCCAAATGGCCACCATGTAATGGATAACTAAATGGTGATATGTTCATAAAGTGGAAACTCTATACAAGTGAGAATGAACAAGTTATTGGTACAACAGGAAAATCTCTTAAGGCAAGAAATGACTGAAGGAAGCCAGACACCAAAGGATATATTCTGTATAATTCTCTCTGTGTCAGATTTAGAGGCAGAACGAATCTGTGATACAGAAATCGAGATACTAGTTTCTGGGAGAGAGCAGGGAATGTGAGTGAGCAGGGCAGAGCATGAGGAGAGTTCCGTATGCTAGACATGTCCTATTTCTTGATCTGATTGTAGTTTCCAGAGAAGTTCACTTGTTGAAGTGTTCTTTGGTCTATGAATATTAGATTGCAATAAAAAAAAAAATCCCAAAAGTCGTTTGGGATAGTCAATTTGAGAATGAACCTATGAAAGCCTTTAAAAATATGCATTTACTGTATTCCTTCAAAACTAAAAACAATAAACTAAAGATACACTCTGTGATCTTTTTTGAAATCTATTTCAAGTTAGTAGTTATAGGTACTGTGGTAGGCAGCATAATGGCCACCCAAAGATGTCCACACCATCATCCCAGGAACTTGTAAATATGTTATTGAACATGGCAAAAAGGATTTTATGAAGTGATTGAAATTATTCTGACATTATCTCGGAGTATCCAGATCATCACAATCTAATCACATGACTTCTTGAAAGCAGAGAACCTTCCCAGCTGGAGTCAGTCAGAGATGCCATATTGCTGGCTTTGCGGTGGAGGAAGGGGGCCATAAGCCAAGGAACACGGATGGCCCCCAGAAGCTCGAAAAGCCAATGAAACAGATCCTCCCCTAGAGCCTCTAGAAAGGGATGTAACACATGATACCTTTTTTCAAAAGTTAATTTTTACTGGAGTATATTTGCTTTATAATGCTGTGTTATTTTCTACTATAAAGCAAAATAAATCAGCTATAAGTACACACACACACACACACACACACACACACAAATACACCCCTCATTTCTGGATTTCCTTCCCATTTAGCTCACCACAGAGCCTTGAGCTACACAGTAGGATCTCATTAGCTACCCATTTTATATATAGTACCAATTGTGTGTGTGTATATATATGTCAATCCCTGCTGATGCCTTGATTTTAGCCCGACGAGAGCCATGTCAGAGTCCTGACTTACAGAACTGTAAGGTGATGAATCTGTGCTGTTTCAGCCAAGTCTTTGATAATTTATTATGGCAGCAATAGAAAACTAATAAAGACACTGAGTGCATGATTTCCATTTATCATCCCTTAGTAGCTAAAAGCAGGGTCTCTGCCCAGGAAAACTTTAAAGAAAGGATAAATCAGTTTTACTTTTTCTCCAAATAAAATACATGCTAAAAGAATCTGTGGAGTTTGTTCCTCATTCAAATGTTTAGGACTTTTATGATATTGTAACTCAAAATGCATGGCTTTCTTTCCCCTAACTAGGGTGTAGAGACCTTCTTCTCACAAATATCTGGCAAACATTTCCTGTAGGAAGCACAGGAGCACAGCTTTCCTATCTCTCCCAAATTTATTGATGTTTTACTCAATGAATGTATTGAGGTTTTTTATATGCTGTCTCTCCTAATCTTCTGGGCAATCTGATGTCATAATTCAAAATATCCAATCAGATGATCAACAGATCTGATGGACTAACTGGGCCTTGTTTGTCTTTGTTTAGGTTTCCCCCAAATAGACTCTAAGACAAGGATTTGGATGCAAGCAGTTTATTTGGAGGTGTTTTCAAGAAGAATGACAGGTAAAACCAGGAAAGGAGGAAAGCTAACAATAGATGCTTTCACATGAGGGTTACTGTCAAAGGGAAAGGGGCACAATCGCTCTGGGACTCTAGAGAGACTGTGCACACCCCTCAGATCATCCCATAGAGAAGAAAAGTGTGGGGCTTTTATAGACAACTCCTTGCCCTCATTGGCTGAGGATTGCTCCCAGGGATGTGATTACTTAGCACATCTGGCCTCGTTGCACGAGCAGAGCACATGCTGTGGTCAGAGAACCTGCTCAGATAGACAGAGATGCAGGAAGCAGCTGGCAGGTCAGAGGACTGTCTGTTGGAAGCCAGAAGCAGTGACTGCATCGGCAATGGTGGGTATGACTTGCTTCAAGCAAAGGTGTGTGTGCATGCTCAGTTGTGTCTGACTCTTTGTGACCCCAGGTCCCACTTGTCCATGGGATCTTTCAGGCAAGGATACTAAAGTAGGTTGCCATTTTCTCCTCCAGGGCATCTTCACAACCCAGGGATCAAATCTGGGTCTCCTGAATTGCAGGCAGATTCTTTAACGTCTGAGCCACTAGGGAAGCCAATAGGGAAGCAAGGTAGGTGGTGATAAATATGTCATTCTTGACTTTCTCAATCACAGGGTGTACAAAACCCAGATGCGTCAGAACTACACTTCACTTGACCTTGGTTAAAAGTAGCAGTTTCCATCAGAGAGCAGACAAATTAATGCGGTCACTTTCCGAGTTTTCTCTGAGAATTTCAGTGACTTCTTGGTCAATTCCGATTTCCAGTTTGGTCTTGTGTTTTCCCCTGTCCCTCTCTCCACTCCAAGGGTGCTTACAGGATAGCCCACCCTAGAAGGAGTAGGAAGGGAACAACCTCACTTCTGCCCTGGGTTTCCACGTCCAGCCTGCAGTGCTGTCTGCTCAGTCTTGCTCCCTGCAACAGTGAAGCCTGGTGCTTCGCAGTACTGTGCTGGGTGTTCTCTGGCACAGACCCACACTACTAGGCGGCCTGCTGCTTACCAGCCTCCGGGACACACAGTGGTCCCCCTCTAGCCATTCTGGGTCCTCACTAACAGCCTCCTTGATTTCCTGGAAGCCTTGAAGGCACTAACGTCATCACAGCTGCTTCTCAGCCCTACTTGGAACCCACTGAAGTATCTGGATTTCCTCCCACTCCTTTGGAGATCAGAAGATATCAAGAACGCTCTAAGCAATCCATTTCCTGGGCATATATCTGGACAAAACCACAGTTCACAAAGGTACATGCATCTATATGTTTATGGCAGGATAATTCACAACAGCCAAGACGTGGAAACAAACTAAATGCCCGTTGACAGATGAATGGATAAAGAGGACATGGTGCATACATACAGTGGCATACTACTCAGCGGTAAAAAATGTAAAATAATGCCATTTGCAGCAGCATGAAGGGACCTAAGCAGGAGTCCCCAACCTTTTTGCTACCAGGGACCTATGTCATGGAAGACAATTTTTCCACAGACTCAGGTTGGGGGTGGTCTTGGGGTGATTCAAGCACATTACATTTATTGTGCACTATATATTTCTATTATTATTCCATCAGCTCCACCTGAGGTCATCAGGCATTAGATCCCAGTGTTTGGAGACCCCTGAACTAGAGATTTATTCTGCTTTATTGACTGTGCCAAAGTGTTTGACTGTGTGGATCACAGTAAACTGTGGAAAATTCTTCAAGAGATGGGAATACCAGACCACCTGACCTGCCTCTTGGGAAATCTGTATGCAGGTCAGAAAGCAACAGTTAGAACTGGACATGGAACAACAGACTGGTTCCAAATAGGAAAAGGAGTACATCAAGGCTGTATATTGTCACCCTGCTTATTTAACTTATATGCAGAGCACATCATGAGAAGTGCTGGGCTGGATGAAGCACAAGCTGGAATCCAGATTGCCAGGAGAAATATCAATAACCTCAGATATGCAGATGACACCACCCTTATGGCAGAAAGTGAAAAGAACTAAAGAGCCTCTTGATGAAAGTGAAAGAGGAGAGTGAAAAAGTTGGCTTAAAGCTCAACATTCAGAAAACTAAGATCATGGCATCCGGTCCCATCACTTCATGGCAAATAGATGGAGAAACAGTGGAAACAGTGTCAGACTTTATTTTTGGGGGCTCCAAAATCACTGCAGATGGTGACTGCAGCCATGAAATAAAAAGACAGTTACTCCTTGGAAGGAAAGTTATGACCAACCTAGACAGCATATTAAAAAGCAGAGACATTATTTTGCCAACAAAGGTCCATCTAGTCAAGGCTATGGTTTTTCCAGTGGTCATGTTTGGATGTGAGAGTTGGACTATAAAGAAAGCTGAGCACCAAAGAATTGATGCTTTTGAAGTGTGGTGTTGGAGATGACTCTTGAGAGTCCCTTGGACTGCAAGGAGATCCAACCAGTCCATCTTAAAGGAGATCAGTCCTGGGTGTTCATTGGAAGGACTGATGTTAAAGCTGAAACTCCAACCATTTGGCCACCTGATGAGAAGATATGACTCATTGGAAAAGACCCTGATGCTGGGAGGGATTGGGGGCAGGAGGAGAAGGGAATGACAGAGGATGAGATGGCTGGATGGCATCACTGACTCAATGGACATGGGTTTGAGTAAACTCTGGGAGTTGGTGATGGACAGGGAGGCCTGGCGTGCTGCAGTTCATGGGGTCGCAACAAGTTGGACACGACTGAACGACTGAACTGACTGACTGACCGAACTAGAGCTTATGGGACTAAGTGAAGAAAGTTAGACAGAGAAAGACAGATGTCATATGATAAGGTTTAAATGTGGAATCTAAACTATGGTACAAACGATCTAATCTGAAAAACAGAAACAGACCGACTGACAAAGAGAACAGGCTTTTTGTTGCCACGGGGGTACAGGGTGGGGGAGGTTTGGGAGTTTGGGGTTAGCAAATGCAAATGAAGTATACATAGGATAGATAAACAACAAGGTCCTACTGTATAGCACAGGGAACTATATTCAGTATCCTATAATAAAACATAATGGAAAAGAATATGACAAAGAATGCATATATATGTATGCATAACTAAATCACTTTGCTGTGCAGTAGAAATTAACACAACATTGTAAATCAGCTCTACTTCCACTTCAATAAAAGATTTCATTTTTAGAAAGAGAGCTGTGAGGTGTCCTCTGACCACCTGCTTTCACCGCTTTCCCTTGCCCTTCCAGCTCCACGTCCCATCTGCCATTCAAAGAGGACTCCAGACTTACCGTCTCTCATGGAGAAAGTTGGCCTGTCTCTCCTCACACTTAGAACATCTCTTTTCTCATCTGTTTTCCTATACATGCCTTACATTTGCACATTCCTGCCGCTCCCTGTGCCTGAAACCTTCTTTCCCCATCTCATCTCATGATCCTCTCCCATGCGTGTTCCAAGTCTCTTTCAAATCCTGTCTTTGATGTGTGGTTTTCCATGACTTGGCAAAGTTAGCTGCTCCCTTTTCTATGCTCCCTGGTTTTCTTGAACAACCCCCCCACACACACACTCATTGGACTAGAGCTCTTGATGTCTGTCTTGCCCACAATTCTTTGAAAGTTCTGATTGTGTCAACTTAATCTTTATTTCCTAAGAGCCAGGAACAGTGATTGGCCTATTTAGGCAATCATTAATTTGAAGAAAATCTAATTGAGATGCATCTAATAGACCCATCTCAGAGGTTCGTTATTACTAGAACTCTGCTTTGATGCAGGATAAATGGGTTTCATGTATATTTTATCCATCTTATTTCAACCGTCAAAGAGGTAGCAAAATAAAATTTCATTAAAACGTTGTCCTATAACATGGTTATGGTATTATATTTTTAAATTAAAAAGGAAATAAAATTGAAATAAGCTTATCTTAAAGATTTAATTTTTAAAACTCCATATTTGGACATCATTTGATATCTATTCAGTCCAGCTGTCTATGCCCACAGAAGCCTGACAATGAGAACTGAGGCTATAAAAGATCTAAAGGTGCGATAGGTGATTAGGTTATCACAGTTCTGCTTTATTAAATACACTAAACTTATTAATACATGAGCTAATGAAAGAACTTGATGTCCAAGGAACAGCAATACAGGAAACCGGGACTAAAATCATCATTGCAGCAACCAAAGAGCTGGGTCTAAGCATACAATGGAACAAGTGTATGAAAAGAAACAGGATCCACCAAGATGCTGTAAAATGACTTTAGGTTTTTTCAAATTCCCTGGTGGTCCAGATGGTAAGGAATCTGCCTGCAATGTGGAAGACCTGGGTTTGATCCTGGGTTGGGAAGATCCCCTGGAGGAGGGCATGGCAACCCACTCCAGTCTTCTTGCCGAGAATCCCGTGGACAGAGGAGCCTGGTGGGCTGCAGTCCATGGGGTCACAGAGAGTCAGACAGAAGTGAGTGACTGAGCACATGTGAGAACATTGCGAGGAACAGTGTGACCAGAAAGAGGCAAGTGGTGGAGGATTCCAGAACTTGTTCTTCCCAAATAAGCAGTAAGAGCAGATCGCGGGGCAGTGTGAACTCAGGGCTCCCTGATGACATGATGGCAAACTGTGGGGCCAGCCGGCGCCCAGGGATCTGAGTCAGCCCTCCCAGATTCCAAGGCCGTGAGTGCCCTCACACCTCTGCTGATTCTCATTCCCCTTAGGAATGATACCAGGAACCTCAGCTTCCCCAAGAGGGTACACTTGTTCGTTAAAGTCGGATGATTGCATTTTCAATCCTGGGAATATTGAATTGAATAGGGACATGATAAAGAAAATCAACCCATAGTATTAATACTTGTCTATTAAGTTTAGGAATAATCTATGTGTGTGAATGAGCTAAAGAATCTATAAGTGTTTTATAGACAGGATTAAGATATTGAGAAGAACTTGGATTTGCCATATAAATATATTTTAATGTATTAAAATTATATGATTCACGTTTGTGCTTGGCTAGGTTTTGCTTACTCAGGCTAAAAGTTTCCCCAGTACCCATTTAAAGTATTCAAAAGAAAATAAAATAAAAGTGTTTTACATTTTAAATTTTAAAGGTATTAAATTAACTTTTAAGTGTTTGAAGGCAGTGCTTTAGTTAAGTTTGTAAATGGCATTGTTCCTTTAAGAATTTAGCCTACTCAACATACATCAATCACACATTATTCAATTAACAATGTGAAAGTGATTGTTTTTATTTCATACAGAAGTTTATAGACTGAACTTTACTAGGTCTCCATTTGAAATTTAATATGCCAAATATTAATTTAAAACCTACTTACGTAAATCCTCATTGCTTTATACAGTGATTCCCCAATGGAAAAAAAAAAAAGAAATTCATGTTGACAGAAATAAAAATGTTTGGGGGTTTAACAAAAATCGATAGCTGTTCCCCAAAATATAGTGACATCAAGAAGCTCATTTCCAAGTATCTAGAGTTATAATAGTGACTCTCAAGTACTACTTAGGAATACCCAGGTTTATTATTTGAGTCTGAGCCCTGAAGGTTTTGGGGTTCTTTAATAGATATTCAGTTTCATAAGCAAAATGTTGGGACATCCATTGGGAAGGGAAAGTTGTCTGTCCTTTGCTAAGGGACATTCTAAAGGTAATTGCTATTGTAAAGACTTAGGTGACACTTGTCCCTGGAGGATTATACCATGAAGAAAAGCAAAATTACCCCAGCAACAAAATTGCTGACACTGGGGTAGGAACCAATTAACTTTCTTTTTTCTAACTTGAAAATAGTTTTGCCATTCTATTAGCAAATGTCTTGATACAAATTAAAAAACCAAACTAAATACCTGACATCTGTAATGTTAGTAGCTGGCCTCCTTCTGTCGTGTTATTTACAAACAATTGATGAGAAAAGCTTTGGAACAGAATTTTCTCTACACTGAGATTTTTTCCATACTGAGTTCTTTGAGAGGTGTAAGTACTTCTTTGCAGAGGAATCTCAGAGTATCAAATTCCAGTAGGTACTGAGATGTCATTACATCTTTGCATCTTTTTAAATAAATTACAGGATTTTAATGGTCATAAAGGCTAAATAAAATAGTTTGCTATAATTTGGCCAGTTCAATCAAATTTCCCAAATCATAAAAATTTCTGTTCCTTCTTTATTTGGTGGTTGATGATTTTCAGGATAACAGTTGAAGGAGAGATGTCCCATCTGTGAGTCACTGTGCACCCAGAAATTCTAGAATTCAAAACATACCTCTGACCCATATTCATGTGGCTTTAGAAAAGTCACCTGACATGTTGGAATTTTAGTTTTTGCATCAGCATCACCCTCTATTATAAAAGTAAAGACCAAATCACTGAGAATTAATGGATTACCAGATACCATATAATTCTGGTCATTTGTTTTGTTTGTTTCCTCCATTTTTCACCAACTTTCCATTTCTCAATAGGTCCCAGAACTTTTTCAGAACACACTACCAAGCTTCTGAACACCCCTTTCTTGCCTGCCCCTAGAAGCTTGCAAATGGACCAAAAAAAAGTCCCTTTAGGAAATACCACAAGGCCATCAATTAAGTAATTAGATCTTTGCCTTTAATACACTAATGGGCAGGTTTATTTTAGTCTTCAATTAAGAGGTCTCTTGAATAGAAGATATGCAAGGTGCTGCTAACTGCTTCCCTGTGAGGGCAGAAATTACTACTGTCTTGTTCATTGTTGTGTGAAAAGGTTTAGCAAATGGCCCAAGACACAGTAGTTATTCAAACATTTGTTGAGTTTACTGGTTGATCTAAAGCACACCTAGTTATTCATACTCAATATTTAGTTTGTGTTTTAGTGATTGACTCTTTAACCCATTTTGGTTGCTTTAACAAAATACCATAAATTAAGTGCCCCACTAAACAACAGAAATTTATTTCTCTCAGTTCTGGAGGCTGAGAAGTCCAAGATCAAGGCAAAAGAACACTTAGTGTCTGGTGAGAGTTTGCCATCTTTCTAGACAGCCACCTTTCTGATGTAACCCCTCAGGGCTGAAGGACCAAGGGAGATGCCTAGGCTTCTTACAAGGGCACTAATCCCACCACAAGGGTTCCACCCTTCTGACCTAATCATTTCCCAACAGCCTCACTACCTAATAGTTTCACCTCTGGGAATCTGGATTTCAACATGTGGATTTAGGGAGCATACAAACATTCAGACCAATAGCAGTAGATATCTTTAAACTCAAAACCACCACTCACTCAGACAGGCCTCCACATTTATTTTAAATGGAGATGATATGAAACAATAGCCACACTGGTTATACATACCCAAGGTACCTGATGTTTGAACAGAATTTCACCTATTCCGGTATGGCAAGTAGACCAGTTTTGAAAGTGAGAACATGTAGTACATACTGCCTGAAGGTCATTGTGTGATTACCTAAAGTTGGCAGTTGAGATTAGAAAGAAAAAAAGAGAAGCAGATTTCAACTGTGGTTTGAAATGTTTTCTTTTGTTTTTAATTTGCATCAAATATAGTTTTCATTCTGTCTGCCCTCTGAGAGATAAGGATAAGAGGCTTATGGAAGCTTTCTGTTGTAAGAGACTGACTGCAGGGGAAACTGGGTCTTGTTCTGATGGATGGGGCCATGTTCAGTAAATCTTTAATCCAATTTTCTGTTGATGGGTGGGGCTGTGTGCCCGCCCTGTTGTTTGACCTGAGGCCAAACTATGGTGGAGGTAATGAAGATAATGGGGACCTCCTTCCACACACTGTAGCACTCAGCGCCCCCAACCCTGCAGCAGGCCGCCGCGACCCACGCCTCCACTGGAGACTCCTGGACACTCACAGGCAAGTCTGGCTCAGTCTCTTGTAGGGTCACTGCTCCTTTCTCCTGGGTCCTGGTGCCCACAAGGTTTTGTTTGTGCCCTCCAAGAGTCTGTTTCCCCAGTCTTGTGTAAGTTCTGTAATCAAATCCTATTGGCCTCCAAAATCAGATTCCTTGGGGGTTATCAATCCCTTTGCCAGATCCCCAGGTTGGAAAATCTGTTGTGGGTCCTAGAACTTTCTTAGCAGTGTGAGAATTTCTTTGGTATAATTGTTCTGCAGTTTGTGGGTCGTCTGCCCGGCAGCTTTATGGTGGGTTTATTGGTGACCTCCTCCAAGAGGGTTTATGCCACAGGCTGTGTGAATAATCAAATGGATCACATGGACCACAACCTTGTCTAACTCAGTGAAACCATGAGCCATGCCTTGTAGGGCTATCCAAGATGAACAGGTCATGCTGGAGAGTTCTGACAAAATGTGGTCCCCTGGAGAAGGGAATGGCAAACCACTTCAGTATTCTTGTTTTGAGAACCCCATAAACAGTATGAAAAGGCAAAAATATATGACCCTGAAAGATGAACTCCCTAGGTTGGTAGGTGCCTAGTATGCTGCTGGAGAAGAATGAAAAAATGAATCCAGAAAGAATGAAGAGATAGAGCCAAAGTGAAAACAACACCCAGTTGTGGATGTGACTGGTGATAGAAGTAAAGTCTGATGCTGTAAAGAAAAATCTTGCATAGGAACCTGGAATGTTAGGTGCATGAATCAGGGTAAATTAGAAGTGGTCAAACAAGAGATGGCAAGACTGAACATCAATATTTTAGGGATCAGCAAACTAAAATGGGTGAATTTAACTCAGATGACCATTATATCTACTATTGTGGGCAAGAATCACTTAGAAGAAATGGAATAGCCCTCATAGTCACAAAAGAGTCTGAAATGCAGTACTTGGATGCAATCTGAAAAACTACAAAATGATCTCGGTTCATTTCTAAGGCAAGCCATTCATTATCACAGTAATCCAAGTCTATGCTCCAACCAATAATGCTGAAGAAGCTGAAGTTGAATGGTTCTATGATGACCTATAAGACCTTCTAGAACTAATACCAAAAAAAGATGTCCTTTTCACCATAGGGGACTGGAAAGCAAAAGTAGGAGGTCAAGAGATACCTGGAGTAACAGGCAAGTTTGGCCTTGGAGTACAAAATGAAGCAGGTCAAAGGCTAACAGAGTTTTGCCAATAGAATGGACTGGACATAGCAAGCACTGTCTTCCAAGAACACAAGAGATGACTCTACACATGGACATCACCAGATGGTCAATACCAAAATGAGATTGATTATATTGTTTGCAGCCAAAGATGGGCAAGCTCTATACAGTCAGCAAAAACAAGACCAGGAGCTGACTGTGGCTCAGATCATGAACTTCTTATTGCCAAATTCAGACTTCAATTGAATAAACTAACCAATAGACCATTCAGGTATGACCTAAATCAAATCCCTTACAATTATACAGTGGAAGTGACAAACAGATTTAAGGGATTAGATCTAATAGACCAGAGTACCTGAAGAAATATGGACGGAGGTTCATGATATTGTCCAGGAGGCAGGGATCAAGACCATCCCCAAGAAAAAGAAATACAAAAAGGCAAAACAGTTGTCTAAGAAGACCTTACAAATAGCTGAGAAAAGAAGAGAAGCTAAAGGCAAAGAAGAAAAAGAGAGATATACTCATTTGAATGCAGAGTTCCAAATGATAGGAAGGAGAGATAAGAAAGCCTTTCTCAGTGATCAATGCAAAGAAATAGAGGAAAACAATGGAATGGGAAAGACTAGGGATCACTTCAGCAAAAGGCAATGGCACCCCACTCCAGTACTCTTGCCTGGAAAATCCCATGGATGGAAGAGCATGGTAGGCCGTGGTCCATGGGGTCTCGAAGAGTCGGACCCGACTGAGCGACTTCACTTTCACTTTTCACCTTCATGCACTGGAGAACAAAATGGCAACCCACTCCAGTGTTCTTGCCTGGAGAATTCCAGGGATGAGGGAGCCTGGCGGACTGCCTTCTATGGGGTCATACAGAGTCGGACACGACTGAAGTGACTTAGCAGCAGCAGCAGCAGGGATCACTTCAAGAAAATTAGAGATACCAAGGCACTATTTCATGCAAAGGAGGGCACAATAAATTACAGAAACAGTATGGACTTCACAGAAGCAGAAGATATTAAGAAGAGGTGGCAAGAATACACAGAAGAACTATACAAAAAAGATCGTCATGATGCAGAAACCATGATAGTGTGATCACTCACCTAGAGCCAGACATCTAGGATGCCAAATCAAGTGGGCCTTAGGAAGCATTACTACAAACAAAGCTAGTGGAGGTGATGGAATTCCAATAGAGCTATTTCAAATCCTAAAAGATGATGCTGTGAAAGTGTTGCACTCAATATGTCAGAACATTTGGAAAGTTCCATAGTGGCCACAGGACTTGAAAAGGTCAGTTTTCATTACAATCCCAAATAAAGGCAATGCCAAAGAATGTTCAAACTACTGCACAAATGTACTCATCTCAAACACTAGCCGAGTAATGCTCAAAATTCTCCAAGCCAGGCTTCAACAGTACATGAACCATGAACTTCCAGATGTTCAAGCAGGATTTAGAAAAGGCAGAGGAACCAGAGATCAAATTGCCAACATCTGTTGGATCATCAATAAAGCAAAAGAATACCAGGAAAAATCTACTTCTGCTTTATTGACTACGCCAAAGTCTTTGACTGTGTGGATCACAACAAACTGTGGGAAATTCTTATAGAGGTGAGAATACCAGACCACCTGACCTGTCTCTTGAGAAACCTGTATGCAGGTCAGGAAGCAACAGTTAGAACTGGACATGGAACAACAGACTGGTTCCATATTGGGAAAGGAGTACCTCAAGGCTGTATATTGGCACACTGCTTATTAAACTTACATGCAGACTCCATCATGGGAAATGCTAGGCTGAAAGAAGCTCCAGCTGGAATCAAGATTGCTGGGAGAAATATCAATTACCTCAGATATGCCATACCCTCATGGCAGAAAGTGAAGAAGAAGTAAAGAGCCTCTTGATTAAAGTGAAAGAAGAGAGTGAAAAAGCTGGCTTAAAATTCAGCATTCAAAAAATGAAGATCATGACATCCAGTCCCATCACTTCATGGCAAATAGTTGGGGGAAACAATGGAAACAATAAGAGACTTTATTTTCTTTGGCTCCAAAATCACTGCAGATGGTGAGTGCAGTCATGAAATTAAAAGATGCTTGCTCCTTGCAAGAAAAGTTATGACCAAACTACACAGCATATTAAAAAGCAGAGACATTACTTTGCCAACAAAGGTCCATCTAGTCAAAGCCATGGTTTTTCCAATAGTCATGTATGGATGTGAGAGTTGGACTATGAAGAAAGCTGAGCACTGAAGAATTGATGCTTTTGAACTGTGGTGTTGGAGAAGACTCTTGAGAGTTCCTTGAGCTGCAAGGAGATCAAACCAGTCAATCCTAAAGGAAATCAGTCCTGAATATTCATTGGAAAGACTGATGCTGAAGATGAAGCTCCAATACTTTGGCCACCTGATGAGAAGAACTGACTCATTGGAAAAGACCCTGATGCTGGGAAAGATTGAGGGCAGGAGGAGAAGGGGATGACAGAGGATAAGATGGTTGGATGGCATCACTGGCTCATTGGACGTGAGTTTGAGTAAGCTCTGGGAGTTGGTGATGGACAGGGAAGCCTGCCGTGATGCAGTCCATGGGGTCGCGAAGAGTCATACATGACTGAGTGACTGAACTGAACTGAACTGAACTAAAAATATAGTTTATTTACAATGTTGTCTTAGTTTAAGGTGTAGAGCAAAGTGATTCTGTTGTACGTATGTATGAATAAAAATATACATATTCTTTTCTTTACTTTCTCTTCTATTATAGGTTATTACAAGATATTGAATAGAGTTCCCTGTGCTACGCCGCAGATCCTTGTTATTTATCTGTTTTATATATCATCATCATGATCATCTTATAGTCGCTCAGTCATGTCTGACTTTGTGACCTCATGGTCTGCCAGACTCTTCAGTCCATGGGGTTCTCCAGGCAAGAATGCTTGAATGAGTTGCCAGTTCCTTCTCAGAAGTGTGTATATGTCAAGTCCAAATTCCTAACTTGTCCCTCCTGCCTTCCCCTTGACATGTTTTCTTCACATGTGATTTTTGCCCCCTTGTCAAAAAAGAAAGAAAGAAAGAAAAATATGAAGAAAAGGGGGAGAAAGAAGGATGGGGGAAGGAAAAAACAGGAAATTCAAAAAGAACAGGGATGGAGAGGAGGAAGAAGGAAAAGAGCTGAAAGGGTGGAAGCATCTAAGGTTCAGAAGTTTTACATCAAAATTCTTACTCAAAAATAACTTTGTAGGGTCAATAGAGCTCAGTTAAAATAACACCATGTATTTAATGTGTTTTTCTAAGGTGAGGTAGTCAGACCAGCAGTTATCTGCACTCCTTCTTACTTTTTCTTCTTTCTTTTATATAAATCTAGAAGGAAATAAGCCAACACAGATTTAGCTCCCAAATCCTAGTGGAACAACCACAGAAGAGAGCCATTCTCCCTTGAAGAGAAAGGCTGGGAGAAATACAATAAAAATTCTAATCCTGAGACATGAAAGGGAGGGCACACTTATTACTTTTAAAAATTTATATATTTATAATTGGAGGATTAATTACTTTACAATAATGTGTCGGTTTCTCCCATACATCAACATGCATCAGCCATAAGTATACACATGCCCCCTCCCTCTTGAACTTCCCTCGCATGTCCCACCCCATCCCACCTCCCTAGGTCGTAAGAGCTCTGGTTTGAGTTCCGTGAGGCATACAGCAAATTCCCACTGGCGATATATCTCACATGCACTGGTATTAGTTCCATCTTTTGGCCCAGGTCTCTATGGGAAAGGATACCTCACAGGCAAAAGCATGGTTGGGAGAAGCATTCTGATCACTTCCTCTCTCTGCCACATCTTCCTGGAGGGGAAACCAACCCTGCCCAAAAGAACTGAGAACCAGGACATGAGGCTCTGACAACAGGGCTACTTCTGTCTTTTTGTTGCATTTGCTTGTTTGCGTTCATTGACCCAAGATATGCGTTTGTTTTCTAAGGTGTGATGTTAAAGAAGTCTCCGTTCAAGAGAACCACAAGGGCCTGCTTGGAAGGACTCAGACAGGCTATAAATAATTAATGCTGGCCACCAATCTGTCTCATCACAAGGGCTTTAGATCTCTCTGGTGACTGGTGCATTGAGAGAATAAGAACTGATGAGTAAACCAGAGCTATCAGGGCTAGAATGCTGCCTCCAACACTTGTGTTCATAACAAACTCCCCCATCAGAGGTTAGCCCACAAAAAAGGCTTCATCTAATTTTATAGTTGGAGAAATAAAGGCAAAAAGAGAGAAGACTGCTTTCCCAAGGTCACATAATAAAGTTAATGCAGTTATGCATGTTCAGTCACTCAGGCGTGTCCGACTCTTTGTGACCCTATGGACTGTAGCCCTCCAGGCTCCTCAGCCCATGGAATTCTCCAGGCTAGAATACTGGGGTGGGTTGCCACGCCTTGCTCCAGGGGATCTTCCTGACCCAGAGACTGGACACACATGTTTCTGGATCAGTTGATGCTTCTCCCTGATGTCACTGGTTTTAACACAAGATAGGTTCTGAACGGTTTTCATTTGCCATTTTGGTATTATGGTAAAGTATATATGATATCAAACTTACCATTTTAACCACTTTTAAGTGTATAGTTCAGTGGCATAGGGCACATTCACATAGCAATCATCACTACCATTCATGCCCCAACTTTTTCCATCTTCTCTGACATTAAACAGTAACTTCCCATCTCTCCTCCCTCTAGCCCCTGCCAACCACTTCTGAACATTCTTTTACAGCAAAAAAAAGTGTTGACTTTGACCTTGGTTTACAACCAGAAATGTAATTAGATGCAGGAGCAGGGTGAGGAGGGGGTAAGTGTCAATTCAGCACTGACCATCTTTGGTAGGAGACACCTGGGGAGTGTACCGTGGTATGTGTGTGTGTGTCTTTAAAAGATTCTCCACCTCCCGGCCGGCCTCCTCACCATTTGCCACTGGCTTTTGCAGCCGGCCGGTTGCCTCAGTCCAGGCTAGGAGCTAGCAATCTCCTTTGTAGTTTCAGGAGCAGTTTTGTTGCCATGGAGGCCACTTTCTGATTTGAGGAATGTAAAGGTAATCCTTTGCTTTTAGTTCCAAAGATCTGCCCCAAAGATAGGCTGTTGCTCTTCTTCTGGAAAAGCCTGATTGGTAGGTTTCCTCCAAGCGCTCAGTCTGAAGTGCTTTATCCTATCCCCTCACCAACTTCAAAACTCTAGCTCTCCCAGGGCCTCTGGAAGGGAGTCTGGGGCTTCCATCGATTTCCCACAAATGGCTGATCCTGGAGGTGGTGCTGTTTGCAATGGGACGCTTCACAATCAGAGTGCCGCCGCCGACTGTCACGGGGGAAACTGCTGGAAGAACGGGGTGGTGAAAGAAGCCCAGGTAAGAGGCGATCCCTCCCCCTTCATCTGAATGACCGGAACACTTCAGTATTTTGCTGTAAAGCTCTTTGAAGCTGTCCTCGTTGAAAGTCCTTGGCAGGAAGTGTTTTCCACGTTTGGACTCTTCGCTTTGGCTCATTTCAAATGCTTGGCTACTAAAAAGTTTAGATGTGGGTTAAGGAGGGACTTTCTTCTCTATACAGGAGAGGAGACACGTAGATCCAAGAGCTTTCAACCCCTAATGTACAAACATCCCTACTAGACTGTTGTTTTCTCTCAAGCATTTCGGGGAGCACAGTTGCAAAGGCTAAAATTCTTGCGCTGAATTTCGGTCCATCAGAAAATCACAACAGACTGCCTTCACCATGCTTCATAAGAAATAAAAAAGGAAGTGAAAGTAAACACTGCCGAGATTATGTGGAGTGGGTGGCATTTTCCCCTGGTAGAGGAGGAATGCCTGTCTGTTTGAAAGGCGACTTCTTTTCGGGGTTCCATGGGGCCTTGTCAGAACTCACAGCTTGATTTGGGGCCAAAGTCTTTCTTTGAAATTTGACATCACAAGCATTCCTTTTTATAAGACGCTTCAGAAAGTGTGGCTTATTGTTACATGCTGCACACAGGAACCAAACAGACTTTGAATTGTTTTCCCAAGTGAGGCTTTAAAAAAATTTTTTTCACTCCTGCTGTGGCAGAATGTTTGAGGGGAATGTGCTGAGGAGGAGGAGGAACCCAAAAAATGTTGTCAGCTTATTCAAAGAGGGAGCCAAGCCGGGTCTGCAAGCTACTTGTGAAAACAAGCAGGCAGTCCCCAGCTTCTCATTGGATGCCCAGGCCCTCTGCTCTGAGCCGCGGGAGCAGCAGGGTGACCTCACCTGCTTGGGAGCAGATTAGCATAGGCAAACCAACAGCTTTCCCGAGAAGCTGAGTGGCAAGGAACCCACTCGGGAGAACTGGGGGGAAGGGGGGGAAGTCTGATGGTTCTAAGATCACAGGACAGGTGGGGCTGGTTGGAGGCCAGCCCACAATTCAGTGGATTAAATTCATGTGTCCAGTGGGACGAAAGAGGTGGAGAGGGGAACCACTCTGGAGTCTGGGTCGTTTGTGAATAGGCTGTAGTCTCCAGAATGTGTTCCTTTCTCGACAAAAGGCCTTTACCCTAGCCTTGAAGTGCCTACTAAAACCCTCAGGCCTGTCCTCTTCCAGCTGACTACTGGGTCGGTCAAAAAGTTCATTCTGGTTTTTCCATGCTATCTTCCTGACAAACCTGAATGACCTTATTGGCCCTCCCAATATAACGTGAAGAAAAAGTATTCAAGTCTCATTATTTGAATGAGAGGGATCATACTAATTCCCACCAACTTTTCATCACTGAATCAATTCAGACCACTACCACTCAAGACTCTCTTTGCTCCTAAAATGACTGTAACACTGACCCCTGACCTATTCACCTTCTGAACCATCCCGACCCTGAGGGCTCTCATGTGGGCAGAAATGCCTTCAGGGGATTCCCTCTCTCTGTCTCTACTTTATCTTGGTTTCTGTAACCACCCTCTAGTGTCTGAGGCTGGAGACTTAGCTAGGTGGTGATGACCACTCCTAAGTAAAAAGAAAAGCAAGAATCCAGATTTGTTACTAAGTGCTCCTACAAGACTGTAAAGAATTTTGAATTTACTGACACTTCCCTAAGAACAGCAGGAAATATTAGGGCAGCCACTGCCTTTTCCAACAGCTCTTTCTAAAGGAAGGAACATCCAGAACCTATTTGCTCAGATATATTTAGGTGTTACTAAGTTGAAATTGGCTTCCCCTGAGAGCTTCAATTATGGCTTAAAAAGTATGTTCCAGAAAGAAGAAACCCTTCTGAGTTCTTAGGGCAGTAGGGCAGACAAGGGTCTGTTTTCCCCTCTGTGGTTGTAGGTGTGGTCGCCTTTACTATCATGATCCTCAGTCACTGGTTTTAGTCCATTTTGCTTTGAGGACACCTTAAGCAAACTGAGTCTTGACCAAAAGGCTTGCACCTTGAACCCAGTCCTCATAGAACAAGCTCAGTCTTGGAACCCAGCCACCATGTTTGAAGGAAGCCAAAGCAGCTCAGGAGAAACCCAAGCAGAGAAAAACCAAGTAACCCAGGCAAGACGCAGTGCCAGCTGGTCGCCTGCGTGAGTCAGCTGGCTTAGACGTGGGTGCCCCAGCCCTGGAGTCTGTCTGTTCCCATTGTACTTCATGGAGTAGAGATGACTTGTCCCTATTGCTCCCAAGTTGCTTCAGTAGTGTCCGACTTTGTAACCCCGTGGGCTGTAGCTGCCTCCTCCCGCCCACCGCTGCCCACCCAGGCTCCTCTGTCCATGGGATTCTCCAGGCAAGAATACTGGAGTGAGTTGCCATTTCCTTCTCCATGTCCCCACTGGCCCTGCTCAGATTACAGATTCTTGAGCAAACAAGTGGTCGTTGTTTTAAGAATGGTGGTGATTTATTAAACAACAATAAACACGTAAGCACATGGGTATTCTATTTCTTTAAAATGCCTAGAAAAATCATTCTACAATCTTATTACAACCATTTTCAGTGCCTTCAATTTGAGGAAACAGTTTTGGCCATCAATCTTTAGCAAAGATTCCTTTTCCTAATCTTTGTATTTTTATCTTGTTTTATTTTGTATTTTGCATAAGGTGAGTGTCTTATGCAAAATACTCACTCTTACTCTGGCTGGTAAAACCAAACACAGTGAACTCACATGTCACCAATGCAAAAGCACAATCATTTAAATGCCAAAGTGTAATTATTCAACCTGAGGAGGTCTGTAACTTGCTCCCTTATCTATGAAGAAATAGCAGGCAAAGAAGGATGTGTGTGTTCCGGTTTAGCTGTTTTGTTAATTGAAAGAATATATATTTTAAAGTATATTTAATATCTTCCAATTATAAATTAATTTTATCTATTGGTTAAAGTTTCCTAGAAAGTGATTCTCTTTAATACAAGTAGAAGTAGATTGATGTTAACCTAATTATTCTCAAGGAATCCACTACATTTATTTTGAAATACACTTGTTTTAATCTTCCTACTCAGTATTGTTATCTCTTAGTTGGCCTGAACTAATGTTGTTTTACTGAAATTCTAAAGTATGCCAACCCATAAATTCATATGAGAAGTTTTTGCCACCATATTATTGATAGAAAGTCATTGGGCCATTAATTCACAAATTAAACACTTGGAAACAAACAAACACTATGAGCACAGCTCAGAGAAATATTCAAAACTGTTCTCCATAATCTACTTCATCCATCACAATTCTTTCTAAATAATGTTTCACTCAAACGCTTTCCACATTGAAGATCATTTGATTACAGCAGAGGTTGAGACGACAAAAACCCAGTAGGCTGGCAAGGCCTGGTGTGGACAACAGAAAGCGGTCAGCATGGATTAGGGCTTCCCAGGTGGCTCAGTGGTAAAGAGTCTGCCTGCCAAGCAGGAGACGCAGGAGATGCACGATCAATATTTGGATAAGCAAGATCCCCTGGAGAAGGAAAGAGCAACCCACTCCAATATTCTTGCTTGGAAAAATCCCATGGGCAGAGGAGCCTGGTAGGTTACAATCCATGGGGTTGCAAAGAGTCAGACACTGCTTAGCAACTAGACAACGGTAACAAAGCATGTGTTTACCTGAGTAGAGCAAAGCGGCTCAGGTAACAACAACAACAACTATTCAGGACAGTGTTGTATTGACAGATTTTATGATTTTCAAAAGAAGCTGGAAATCCAGGTGGGGGAGGAGGGGAAGAGAATATCCTAATTTTTAAGTATTGTCATTTAATCCTTCAAAAGGCCAATAGTGTAGATTTCAAGGAGACTTTGCTACCAGCCACAAATCTATAATCTCTGAACTATTGTTGTTTAGTCATTAAGTTCTATCTGATTCTTTGTGACCCCATGGACTAGCCCACCAGACTCCTGCATCCATGGGATTTTCCCAGCAAGAATACTAGAGTGGGTTGCCATTTCCTTCTCCAGGGGATCTTCCAGACCCAGGGATCGAACCTGCATGTCCCACATCTCTAGCATTGAAGGCAGATTCTTTACTGCTGAGCCGCCAGGGAAGTTCTTCTGAGCTACAGGATGAGAAAAATAAGAAATCATAAATAGAGTGATTCAGGGAACTTGGATCTTCTTAATGTAGACTTATTTTATATTTTAAAAAGCAATAGATGTATCTTCTTAATTTTCTTGAGTTGTTATATTAACACATGTTCCTGGAGTGTGCAAGTTTGAGGAACAACCCTGACTCACCCATGTATACTGGGCTTCCCAGACAGACCCTGATGTCAAATATTAGATGTCAAGAAGTCACAGAACTGACACCATTTTACTGCTCAGTCTTCCTCTCTCAAACTTCGTAGGAAGTGACATACAAACCTTTTGTTAGACAGTGCACTCATATATCTTGGTGACCATTATTATTCTCTAGCTATGATATAACTGGGTTTTCACAAGTTGCCCAGGAAAGTGGCTTTGTGTAAATATGATTATCCTGTCAACTACACGTTATACCTGACTGTTCTTTCCATTGCCAAGTAGAGCTTATCCTTTGGGAAGTCAAGGATCCTTTGGGAAGCTAATAGATATTTTCTGTATTGCAGAATTTTCCATGTAGAAGGTTCACGTGTTCCTAGACTTTCTCGGGTCCCCAGATTAAGAACCTTAACTTTCACCCCGGTCAGAAAAACCAACAAACCCGTCTTTCCAGAGAAGTCAAGGTAAAGGGATTCATAAATTGACTTACCAAGGAAAAAACACACACACACACATAAGCCAAAGTGATTCAACAAGACCACTTGTTATTAATCTATTTAAAAATTTTATATTAGAATTTTGTACCCCACTTTTTAATACTATTTTCAAAATATTTCTTTTACTATAAAACTACGTGTATATCCTGCCTTAAAACCTTGAGTAAAAATGAACTCTCCAGGGAGATATTTCTTTTCTGGTGGCTTTTCACAACCTAGCACCCCTCAGGATTTCCCAGGGAACCACTTAAGGAAGAATGATAGCAGGAAAATGAGCTTTGACACCAACTAGAATTGGGTTTGAGTACTAGTTTGACCCTTACTAGCTGTGCCTCATTGGAACAGTAGCTTCATGTCTCTGATCCACATCTCATAAGGCAATGGTGAAGATTTGATGAGACAGTGTATGCAAGGCTCTCCTCATGTGTACCTGGCAATAAAAGGTAGCTATTATCTGTGGAAGTTAACCTACAGCTATCTCTAACTCCTCTTCTGCTATTTTAAGAATGTTCAATACAATGTCTGGCATGCAACAGATGCTCAATAAATGACAGTCTTATGCCTTGAATTCCCTTATCCAGTGGTGGCTTTATTTTACTTGGTCTGTCAGCAGCACTTGACACAAATAATCATTCCTCCTCCTTCAAGCACTTTGTTCTCTTGGCTTCCAGGTTATGACCCTCTTATATCACCAGCTCTTCCTTTGCAGTGTCTATTCCTGGCTTTACTCATCTCCTTGACCTTTAAACAGTGGAGTGACCCAAGGCTCAGTCCTTGTACCCCTTCTCTTTCCTAACTGTAAATATTTCCTGATTGGACCTTGCCCCATCACTATACGAACATCACTATACATGTTTATGTATTATGCGTACATATGCCATTTCCAATGGCCTACTTGATATTTCACTTGGAGGATCAAAGGTATCTCCAACTTAACATGCCTAAAACTGAGCCCCTGATACCCCCTCTATCCCAAACATGCTTCCTTTAGAGTCTTTCCCATCGCAGAAAATGACAACTCTATTCTTCCAGTGGCTCAAACCAAAAACATGGCCTCGTTCATGACTTTTTCATTCTGCATTGAATGAGTCAGCAAATTCATGATCCTCCCTTCACAGGATATCCAGAATCTGACCACTCCTCACCTCCCCACAGCAACCTCTCTGGTCTCAGCCTCCACAGTCTCTCACCTTGATGGTTTTGGAAGCCTCATCCTTTTTCCCCATTCCCTGGCTATCCACCACTGAATAACCACCCGTACCAAGATGGAGCGACACTGAACAAGAACTGTTTCATTATGATCATGGACACTGCTGGGTAGGAAAACACCCTGCAGAGATAGCTCTTCCCGGTTCCGTGATAGCTAGGACTTCGATTAGCTGGACCTAGAACAGCTGAGCCTGGAGAACTCGCCTGCAAGATGGAGTCCTCACTCCAATGCCCCATGCAGTCTGAGATGGCTGAGAAACAGGGCAAGCCAAGACTGTGGGCTGGATCGCCCTTATGTTCCCATCAGCAGGGAGGGCTCCAAGAGTTTTCTTGTAAGTGAAGCAGAACTCTCACGGCCTTCTGTACTCTAGCCTCAGAGGTCAGCTTCATGAACACCTGTTGAAGCAGTCACAAGCCCGCCAGGTTCAAGCACAGTCTTTGAGAATAAACAGGCGTATAATGCCTACTTAGATTTTTACCAAAAGTAAAAAAGTAAATTTAAGAACAGCAAGTCGATGATACTGTCACTGTATTTGTTATGAGGCTACTTTGATTGAGGCAGCCTGTCTTTATTATGCAAGACTCTTGTAAGTGTAGAGATTTTTTTTTTTCAATTGTATTGTATTTTTTTTCATTGGTATTATAAATGAAGACAGAACAAAGTAGAATGCTTTGTGATGTCGTATGGCAATTGCATTTTTTGTCTTTCAAAGCTTTGGGTAAAAATGTATTAGATCTGTAATTAAAGTCTCTTTTAAAAGCAAAAGCAAACAAACAAATTAAAAAAAAAAACACCTACTTCTCAATAGAAAGATGATTAAAAAACTTACAGACATCTTTTAAATTTCATACCCTGCTTCCACCCTACTCCCCCTCCACTCCCACCAGCAAGACTGTTCTCAATACAGCAGCAGAATGATCCTGTTGAAATGACATCAAGAGCTCACTCTTCTGCCCAAATCCTCCCCGTGGACCCCATTTCACTCAGAGTGAAAGCTGAGATCCTTACAATGAGCACAGGTGCCACGGGCTCTCTGATCCATCCACGACTCAGCTCCTTCCCCTTTCTGGGTCCTTGGGGTGTCCCAGTCACACCTGAGCCAGGAGCCCAGGATCCACCCACCTGGGGATATCTCCACATCCTCTCCCATTTACACTTCCCAGAAACCCAGGTGACTGTACCTCCCTCCTTTCAAGTCAAATGCTACTCACAATCCTATCAAAATTGCAGACCTCCTAGCTTCCTGCCTGCCTTAACTGCTTGTTTTCTTTAGTACTTAACACCATCTGCACATACACACATAGATTTACTTCCTCTGTATTTGCCTGCCTCTGGTTCTAGAATGGGAGCTCAGCTCTGGCTGAGATTTCCATCTTACTCACTGCTGAATCCCCGGAAACCTCGACCAGAGCCAGTACACAGTAGGTGCTCAATAATGGTTGCACGGTGATTAAAGACCTGATTTCAGCTTGTTTTATCTCCTTTGGCATTTGCTGGTTCTTTAAAAGATGGAAAAGGCCCCACCCATATGACACATAGTCTACTTTGTAGGTTTTGAAGTGTCTAACCTCTTATTAATTAGTTACTAATTTAATTATTAGTAATTAATTATTAATGAAAGGTTTCCTATCCTTGGTTGGAGAACATGACTACTGTTTACTTCCCTCTTTTTAAAAATCAGTAGATAGCTAGATTATTTTGTGTGACCAGGTCACTACATACTTTTATGTCGATATCCAAATATTAGGTATACTCTAAGTCTGTGGTTAGAGAACACGCTTTCAGCAAGCAGAACTTTTTAAAGGAAATTAAAATAGAAATAAATATTATTAATTTATCCTGATGATTCTACTACCTCTTAATAGAAGATGAAATATGCCTGGATTAGAGGGAAAATGACTAATACCTCAGGGTACAGAGACCTGTTATCTGGTTTTAATAAAAATTCTGCATTCTCAGGATTGCATATCCAAGAAAAATCAGAATAACCTGCTTTCCCATTCATGACCCTGTATATGAGATGATTTTTAAAATTTAATTTAACAAATTTTGCATCACACTGTATGCTAGGAACTTTCTAAATACAAGCTTATTTGATTCTCAGAACCTTATGAACTTAATTATGCAAAGCATTTTTATATTATAGAAAAGTTAAGTAAATTTGCCTAAGATTAAACCTCCTGTTAGTGGAGACTGGCCCCAGGGTCTGTGTTTTTAATCACCAGAAAAAAAAAAGAAAAGCCTTTTCTTTAAAGGCTTTTTTCTTTTCTTTTCTTTTCTTTTGTGAATAATTTCAAACTTACAGAAAATTAAGAGTTCTGCAATGAATACTCATATACCTACCACATAGAATCTGCAATTCACATTTTACTATATTTCTTTTACCACACTGTTTTCTGTCTGCGCATCCCTCTACCCAGCCATCAATCCATATGTTTGGTGCATTTCAAAGAAAGTTGTAGAATCAGCACATCCCACCCCTAAGTATTAGCCAGACTTCAGTATTTGTCCATAGCTCTTTTTTTTTCTTCTTTTGAGGCAAAATTTACATTGAATTTTGGCTTACATCACATTTTGATTTCTCTTGTTGGAAAGAGTTTCATAATGTAGTTTTGACTGTAGCAAGATTTATAAAAACCACTCACTTGACACTGGAAAGCTTAACCCCTGAACAAAAAACCTGAGTGGTGTGTAAATTCACATCTAGTGAGATGGAAGATGGGCTTTCCAGGTGGCGCTAGTGGTAAAGAACATGCCTGCTAATGCAACAGACATAAGAGATGCAGGTTTGATCACTAGGTCAGGAAGATCCCGTGGAGGAGGGCATGGCAACCCCCTCCAGTGTCCTTGCCTGGGAAATCCCGTGGACAGAGAAGCCTGGTAGGTAGGACAGAGAAGCCACAGTCAGTAGGGTGGCAAAGAGTTAGACACAACTGAAGTGACTTAGCCCAGCACAGCAGAGATGAAATAAAGACTCAGCAGAGACTGTCCCTCTTGAGAAACTCTCCTGCTGTACATCTGTAATTCTACAGGGATCAAGAGCCATTTCCTTTTTTTTTTTTTTGGTTTTGTTTTCTTTAGTATAATCCAGCTAACAGGAAAGGAACTTAGTATAGAAATTCTTACAATTCCATTCCATGCTCTGTCTTTCTTACATGTGGAGGAATGAATTTCAACAAAGTTAAGTGGCTGTCTCAGAGGTCACACCAGTGTGAGACACCCTCATCATTCTAGTCTCTTGATATCTCAACCAAGGACCTTTCTGAAAAGGTCCATTTTATTGGAAACCTCCCACTTGTGAAAGTAAACAGCCAGGGAGTAAAAGGTATTTGATGATTCATAGTGGTACCAGCTATTGCAAATTCTTTAGCTTTGACTTCAAAATTGATGCTGCAAAATTGCATTTGTCTCATGTAAGATGTAAAGACCTCTTTTTTTTCCTATTTCCCAAAATAAGAGACACATGGAGGGAGCCTCTTTCTTTGTGTATCTTAGAAAACATATGTCAGAAAAATCAATATTTATTTAGAGTTAATGATTGCTGCCACACACAAGATCCCACCAGATGTTTACACTTTTTGAAATATTGTTAATTCTCACCCATCACTCTCAAATTTTATATATAAGGATCCAAGATTCAAAGAAGTCAGATAATCACCCACATGGAAGGCAAGTAGTAATAGGAGGCTAGTATGACCCCTTTTATCACATAAGGGCTTCCCAGTTGGCGCTAGTAGTAAAGAAGCTGCCAGCCAATTCAGGAGACATAAGAGAGGCAGGTTTGATCTCTGGGTTGGGAAGATTCCCCTGGAGGAGGGCATGACAACCCACTCCAGTACTCTTGCCCTCTTGCCTGGAGAATTCCATGGACAGAGGAGCCTGGTGGGCTATGGTCCATAGGGTCACAAAGAGTCGGGCATGACTAAAGTAACTTAGTGTGCACGCATGCAATATCACATAAACTGCCGCCACATCTCACAGCCTTCCTGTTCTCTTAAACCGAACCATCGTATAGAGATTGGGAACAGGGCCTCTCCTTTGCACTGCTTGGGCTTGAATTTCAGCTTCACGTCATCATTTTGTGACCTTGGAAAAGTGATTTAATCTCTGTGCTTCAGTTTCCTCATCTGGAAGATGAGGATAATGGTAGTGTCTGCCCTTTGGATTCCTTGTAAGAAATAGATATGATGGCACATGCGAAGACTTAGAACGATTTCTTGAAATTTAACCAGTGCTTGGCCCCTTTAACTTTCAGCATCAGCTGTAATGATCCTAATGTATATATCCAAGATCTTGTTGGACGCTCATAACAATGCTGTGAAGCTTTGAAGGCTATTGATCCATTTCATGGATGGAAAAAACTGAGCTCAGAAAAATAATGAGACCAAAGAGACATGGATGAAGGGGAAAGAGTTTGGACAAGAATCTCAGACATTTTGCCTCTAAGTTCAGGGACGTCTCAAAGGACTGGACACAGTAGGCCGTTACTCTGCACACCAACTCCATCAACTATTCCTTATAAAAACAGGTAGGAAGTTAAAAAAAAAAAAAACCAGTGCCTCTATTCTTCAGTAAATATATTCATAGCAAGAGATGAAGTGCTATTTTGGTCATTACACTTAGAAGAGCAGCTTTGGGGGTCAGTCATAGTAATTGTTTTAAATTTATGAGATTATAAAAGTCTTGAATAAAGTTAATTTCTGTCTTAGATTTCCATAGCCAGGCAGCAAAGTGATTTTACATGGCACACCAGATAGCACAACTTCCTATAAATCTTTCTTTAAAATCATTGACCTTCCTTTAAATCTTTCTTTAAAAATCATTGAGCCTTGTCAATGATATATATATATATAGCATGTGTGTTCCTCAGAATTACCTTCTTCTGAACCTTCGTGAATCCTCAATTACATTTTTAAGTGCATGCCATCACAAAGGCTTGCTTCCAGACCCAGCATGGGAATGCAAGTCACTTGGTTCCTTTGTTGAGCTTCCCTGAAGCAATGACATTGATGACGTGGTAAAAATTCTTAGGTCTTGCAACATGGCATGTTTCCCAGTCATCTACTCTGATAGTCTGAAAGAAACCAGGCTCCAGATCTTCTCAAACGCAAGAATATTCACAGAAGAATTGATCTCAGATCTCAGAGAAGCATGTTATCTCATTTTCTAGGTCTTAGCAACATATTTCTCAATAGAGTAAAGAGCAGAACTGAGACTCTCTTGCCCAATATCTCAAAACGGCCAATCTGGGATAAGACAGACCCCTATCCACTGCCAGTTTCTGGAGCCTCTACACAGTACTGTTTCTCAAAGTGCAGAATTCTGTTGGAGCCCTTGACATTAAGGTCTTTTGCCAAACCATGCAAATAACGAGGGTATCTTGGAAAATCCCACAACTTATGTAAGGTTTGATGGACTGGTTTGTAAGTTTATGCAAGAGAGACTGGCATTTCATTTACTGGGCTGTGCTTCTCACTGATCAGTTCTTCCGAAGCCCACTGCATCAGTGCCTATGTGCGAAGATACAAAAGTTCTCCACAGGGTGGCCTGAGAAAATGACTCAATGGCTGAAATAAATAGGTTGCGAATATCAGTTTACTTTTTTTTCAAAGTGTTTTATCCATCTTTATACTGGTCAGATGACTCATGTTTTGTGTCCGTCCATTACTTAGGACCCATAAATTATGATGGTTAAAAAAAAAAATGCCTGGAATTTCTAAATGGTTGATTCAGGTGTACAGATAAAAACTAATCAAGACTAGCCTTGCTCTGGGAGAAGTTACTTTTAATTTTTTTTCTGTTTTGTATACCACAATACAGAATAACTTTTAAAAAAATAGTTAATCAGATAATTATAGGTGTGACCATGGATGTTATCAGGTTTTCTTGGAAGCAAAGAAACAAATCATTGTGGTGCAATACTCTGGGGGAATTGGTTGGTTGGAGACATTATGCCTACTTTCCCAAGGAGCAAAAGGTTTTCATGGAAAATCAAATGCACACTGCCTTCCATGAAAACTGAAGATATCAGCCAGAGAAACTGTATGCATTCAAGCAGTGCCTCTTTAAGGACACATTCTGTCTTCAAAAGCAAGCAAAGAATGAGCCAGGTTGTAGGCTAACTGAACCTAGACTGTTCTAGACGTGTATAAAATGTAAGGGATTTTATAGGGTGATGGGCAGAGGAGGAAGGGAGGTAAGGAGAATAGTTCTGTGAAACCATGATCCAAATCCTGATAAACACACAGGAAAGGAAGACTGGTGGAATCCTGGGCAACTTTCTTTCTTGGTAGGGGGGCTTTCTGCTTCTTCAGATTACTCAATGGCAGGTACCATTTGGTCCGTCTTCAGGGAATGAGAAGTTTTGGTTGGGGTTCAGCATAATCAAAGTGCAAGAAGAAAGTGTTTCAATTTGATTCAAAGAGAAAAGCCATTGTTTATACTTCAAGTTCAGTTCCCCGAGCTCAGCCAAGTGACTCAGAACCACACTTTGTGTGCCTCTGGAGCCCCACCCTGGTCTCAACTCACCTATGAGTCACCAGCTGCCTGGCAAGAGAAAGAAATGCTACAGCACACACCTCACTTGTACGGCAGAGCTCGTCTCTGGTGTTCATTCTCAGGTGGTTTAGGAGACACTTTTCTTTTGATTTTTGGTCATAGGTTCTAACTTTCAGAATCAACAGAATGAGTTTGCTTCATCAAATGTCCTTCCTCAACGGATACAAGAAAGACTTTAATTTCATATTGGCATGTAGTTGATTAACAGTGTGTTGGTTCCAGGTGTGCAACAAAATGATTCAGCAGTGTGTGTGTGTGTGTGTACATATATACCCCTGTATCTATTTTTTCAAATTCTTTTCCCATTTAGATTATCACAGAACACTGAGTGGAGTCCCCTGTGCAGGACAGAGAAGTCCTTGCTGGTTATCTATTTTAAATAGCAATGTGTACAGTCAATCCCAAACTCCTAGTCTATCCCTCCCGGCCATCCTTCCCCGCCCCCACACACACCCCCTGTTAGCCATATGTCTGTTCTCTGTGAGTCTCTGTTTTATAAATAAGTTCACTTGTATGATTTTTTTTAAAAAGATTCTCCATATAAGCAATATCATAAGCTATCTGTCTTTCTCAGAATTACCAACCACACAACCATGAATCACTGTGAATCACTGAATGCTGAGGTTCCCTAAAGATCAACTCACATACATGGCTTTGCAGGGGCTCTTATGAAAACAGATATCAGATCAGATTTTAAGCCAGCATTTGCAATTTACAAGCTCTGTACAACCTCCCCAGCTGATTCATCCATTTATTCATCAAATATTTGCTGGACACCTACTTTGTATCAGATGACCATCTAGGCACTGGAATACTAATGATGAACAAGGTGGATGACATTCCCCCTTTAGAACTGACCTGTGACCATGTGTGCCCCTCTCTAGTCCCTGCCAGTCCGCTACCCAACCTCCTTCCCTCCCCACAGTTCCCAGGCTCTTCCTCCTGCTGGGAACACTGCACCTTGTTAAATCCTACTGACTTTTTGTTTAGTCACTCAGTCACATCCAATTCTTTGTGACCCCGTGGACTGCAGCATGCCAGGCTTCCCTGTCCTTCATTATCTTCTGGAATTTTCTCAAACTCATGTCCAGTGAGCCAGTGATGCCATCCAATCATCTCATCCTCTGTTACCCTTTCACCTCCTTCCCTCAATCTTGCCCAGCATCAGAGTCTTTTCCAGTGAGTTGGCTCTTCTCATCAACTGGCCAAAATATTGGAGTTTCAGCTTCAGTATCAGTTGTTCCAATGAATATTCAGGGTTGATTTCCTTTAGGACAGACTAGTTTGATCTCTTTGCTGTCCAAGGGACTCTCAAGAGTCTTCTCCAGCACCACAATTCAAAAGCATCAAATCTTTGGCGCTCAGCCTTCTTTATGGTCCAAATCTCACATCTGTACATGACTACTAGAAAAACCATGAGTTTGACTATATGGACCTTTGTCAGCTAAGTGATAACTCTGCTTTTTAATACACTGTCTAGGTGTGTCATAGCTTTCCTTCCAAGTAGCTCACATCTTTTAATTTCATGCAGATCTTATTTTAAGCATCGTCTTCTTCAGGGAGACCTTTCTCTTTTCTTTTACAAGGTCAGATCCTGTCCTGTCCACTCCATAGCCCCCAGACTTATTCATCATTTCCCTTTTTGTAAGCAATTGCTTTGCATCTGTACTTCCCTTTAGACCTGGGGTTGGCAAACTTTCTCTGCAATAGGCCAAATAATATTTTCAGCTCTTTGGGGCACGCAGTTCCTGTCCCAACTACTCATCTCTGCTTTACGGTGAGAAGGAAGCCATGGACAACAAATAAACAAATGTGTTTGCTGGCTAAATGAATGAACAAATATGTTGACAGATGATCATACTAAGTGAGTCTAAGTAAGAGAAAGACAAAATCATATAATATCACTTATATGTGAAATCTAAAAAATGATACAAATGAACTTATTTACAAAACAGAAATAGACTCATAGACACAAAAGACAAACCTATGATCACCAGAGGGGAAATGTAGGGGGGGAGAGATGAATTAGAAGTTTGGAATTAGTACATACACACTCCTATATGGAAAACAGATAAACAACAAGGACCTACACTATAGCACAAGAAACTACTCAATATCTTGTAATAACCTATAAGGGAAAAGAATCTGAAGGAGAATGCTGTTGCTAAGTCGCTTCAGTCATGTCCGACTCTGTGCGACCCCATAGACGGCAGCCCACCAGGCTCCCCCGTCCATGGGATTCTCCAGGCAAGAAGACTGGAGTGGATTGCCATTTCCTTCTCCAATGCATGAAAGTGAAAAGTGAAAGTGAAGTCGCTCAGTCGTGTCCGACTCTTAGCGACCCCATGGACCGCAGCCCACCAGGCTCCTCCGTCCATGGGATTCTCCAGGCAAGAGTACTGGAGCGAGTGCCATCGCCTTCTCCCTGAAAGAATAGATTCGTGTATATACGTAACTGAACCACTTTGCTGTACACCTTAAACTAATACAATATTGTGAGTCAGCTATACTTCAATAAAAAAAGAGTTCCTAATTTAAAAAAAACTATATTTCAATCAGAAAGTTTAAAAAAAAACAGGAAGGGAAAAAAATGAACAAATGTATAAATTGGAAAGCCATTAAACTTCTGGTTTGCTTTTTCTACTGTTTTACACTGGATTAGATGTTGTCACTGAAGACTTCTTGCTCTCTGGTCCTGAGATGTATTCTGCACGCACAGAAAAGCTCTGTGTTCCTCAAGTGATCCAGCTGGTTTTAGGTAGATAAGAATATGTTATCCTCCCCTTGGCCCATAAGCACGAGGAAGATGGAAGTCGTAAGATAAAACTACCTGAATGACTCGTCCACTGCCAGGCATCGGTGCATAAACAGTAGTCAGCCTTCTCAGGAGAGTTGACAGCTACCCGTGCCCATCTGGGAAGGAAAAAGAGCCAGTCCCATGGCTAATTTATTTCTGAAATATGTTCTAATCTGTCATGTCTCAAAGGTCTAAGTTTTGAGCACCTCAGGGATGAACGCTCTCTCACCTGGGCTGAGAAATTATAACTTAAAAAGAAGACAGTAGGTGGTAATTAATCTCAGTGATACTGAAACACATGTGCATTGCTTTCTCTGGCTTATCAGGATAGCTTCAGAAAAGCTGTGCTTCTCAAGTGATCCAGCTGGCTGTAGGTAAGATTGGAAGACTGCAGTCATTACAGGTTGATGAAGGATGACCGCTTTGTTCCAAAGTTCAGTTATGTCCGCCTGACTTTAGAGACTCCACCCCAGCTGTCAAATCAAGCAGGATCCTGGGAAAGCTCCGGCTCACCCTGCTGTGTAGCCTATGCTGTTCCACCAGGCACTACACATTTCATCTCCAAATAGGCAGGAAATGAGGTCCTTGCAAGGTCCCTTTCCTCTCCTTTCCGCCACTAAGTGCCTGTGCTGGTTCTCCTGTCCTGAAAGACCCTCACCTCCTCCCTCAGCATTTCCCAGTCTTGACTCTGTCTCATTCACTCACTCCTACTGCAGATCTTCCTGTGTCTTGCTGCTAAGGACTTCGTTTAGCCCCCTCCAAGCCATCTGACCTTTTCTGTGACTCTTTCACTTCCCAGTCTGAAACTGCAGAAGCCTGGGATTCTTCATGGGCTGCCCAGACTTGTTCCCTAACTTCCCTGGTGGTGGATGGGCAAGCCGAGACATGGGGAAAGCAACTTAACCTCTCAAGGACTGAACTTGTGCACCGTGAAAGTTTGGAGTAGCTGATACATAAAGAACTTGTGCCTTCAAGAATTTCCATGTTTATTACCTGTCTCTCTGTCTTTCTGACTTCTGTGGTCACTGAGGCCTAACTCTTATCATGTGATTCTTTCTGTCAGGCACCACCTCACACACAGAGGTGCTCAATAAATCAAGAATTAAATCTTTGACTCAGCTTTATGGAATAAGCCTGCACAGAATGATTGATTGATTTGATTGACTGATTACCTCATTCCATCTTTTTTTAAATTATAGTTGATTTACAACATGGTTTCAGGTGTATGACATAATGATTCGATACTTTAATAGATTATATTCCATTTAAAGTTATTATAGAATATTCTTTACATTCCCTGTGCTGTACATTACACCTTTTATCTTATTTATTTTATACATAGTAGTTTATACCTCTTAATCACCTTTCCCTATCTTACCCCTCCCAGCTGGTAGCCACTAATTTGTTCTCTATGAGTTTATTTCTGCTTTATTATATTCATTTGTTTTAGTTTTTTAGATTCCACATATAAATGAGAAATTACAGTATTTGTTTTTCTCTGACTTATTTTACTAAGCGTAATACCCTCCAGGTCTATCCATGTGGTTGCAAATGGCAGATCTCGTTATTTTTAAATAGCAGAGTATTATTCCATTATATATATATACATACATATACATATATATATACACACACACACACTGTACATATATACATTGGGGTACATATCTTTTCAAATCAATGTTTTCAGTTTCTTCAGATAATTACTCAGGAGTGGAACTGCTGATCATATGGTTGTCCTGTTTTAATATTTTCTGAGGCACCTTCAAACCATTTCTTCAGTGGCCACACCAATTTACACTCCCCAGATTTAAAATTGAATATTGACCAATGCAGACAGGTCCTGATGCATTCTTTTCCTTGGGGAAGTAACTTGGTTCCCAGGTGTCTTCCAAACCCTTCTAAGCAAGATTTAGACATGAAAGAATTTTAAAACAATTCTTATAGTATCTATTCTTCAAGGTACTATTAGACGACATTAAAAAAATGAGTCTTCACTGGTGGTCCAGGGATTAAGAATCCACCTACAGATGCACGGGACATAGTTCCATCCCTGGTCCAGGAAGATTCCACATGCCCAGGATCAACTAAGCCCAAGCCCCACAGTTACTGAGCCCGCAGGGTGCTTCTACTGATGCCCGTGCACTCTAGGGCCTGTGCTCAGCAAGACAGGCCACCACAGCATACAGCCCACACGCCACAACTAGAGAGCAACCCGCTAACCCAACCAGAGAAAGCCCACTCAGCAACAAAGGCTCGGCACAGCCAAAATAAAAACCCTTGCTAAAATACTTTAAAAAAATGCATCACCAAACCTCATGGCATAACCCGACAGAAGTTTATTTCTCACTCCTATGAAGTCCAATGGGCAGTTATAGGAATCTGGAGGGGTAAAGGGTGAGGACTCTGCTCCACATGGTCATTCAGGTCACCAGGCTGAGAAAAGCTCTGCAGACTAGACTGGGTGGCTTCTGAGGTCACAACGGCCATCAGCATTCAGATGGCAGCAGGGCAAAGAGAGAAAGAGACGGATCATGAGAGAGCCTCTTGTGGGTCAGGCCCAGAAATGGCACGTTTCGCTTCTCCCAGTTTCACACTGACCAGAACTCAGTTGCATAGTCACACTTGTCTGCCACAGACGTGGGACTTGCAGCCCAGCTGAGAGACAGAGGAGAGGGAAGTGGTATGATGCACACAGCCAGTCTCCCCCACAATGGACAATGGTGTGAAAATATTTGAAATATTCAAAAGGCCTGAGTGAGAGATAATAACAGCTATTATTTTTTGCAAGCGATCCTTTATTTTCTGTCCTTTTATTAAATAACTTCTCTTTTAAAAATATTTTTGTAATACAGTGTGGGGAGTATTACAATGGTGTCATGCAGTGAGAACACCCAGCCTGGATCTTTTTAGGAAGTGAAGACAGAACTAAGTCTTAAACAGTGGATATTAGGCAGACAAAGGTATAGGGGGTGGAGTGAAGGAGGAGGGCAACAGAAAAAGGAGTAGAAATTTAAAAAATTACAGGAAAGTGTCAGCATGAGAGAAGGTTTGGAAGGGCGTAAAAATCAGGGTATCAGGATGTGAAATGAAAGCAAGTCACCTGTTTGTGACAAGATGATACGAGTTAGACTAGAGTTTGAGAAAGCATTTCTAAACATTTATATCTATAGCAGACTGTAATTAAAATACTCATTTCTTAAAATCCCAAGCAACTTTAAGATATTAAGTACCTTTCCAGCCAAGGTAGGACTATGTCCTTCCATCTCTCTTGCCTCATTCCACTTTCATAAGCTTTGGAGCTGTGTCATTTCTACAACTTCAGCCAAATCTAACTGGCATTTCGAAGTATTTTAGAACAGAAATAAATGGCAACTTTGAAATAAATAAGATTCTCAAATGTCTTAGAATAAAAATAGAGGATTCTACTGAGGAAAGCGCTGCTTTGAGTTTTACCTGCCATTATGAATGAAAGTTTATTACACATATACAACACAACATACGGCATACACACACAGTAAGGAATGTATACCTATCAGTTAGAACAGGGCACTCATTAACCAATCAGATGGATGCTCAGGAGAAATAACTGAGATGAATATATTATGAATACTAGATGAACACCAGTCCCACCTACCCCCACCAGCCTCTCACCTCGTCTACAGTTCTTGTTACTCTCTTGACTGGGGAGATGAACTGATCTGCTGGGATCCTTTCAGCTGCCAGTACTGGAAGACTCAAATATAAGGAGATTAAAAATAAGATTTTGTTATTCTCACATAAAAACAGTCTAGAGTTGGGAAGAGTCTCTATTTGGATGGTCCCTGGATTGGTTGTTCTGGTGCCTTAACTCTTGGTCATCAAGGATGAAGTATTTCCATTTCTTCTTTCTACCATCTTTTGTGCATAACTGTCCTCAACTGTGGCCACAAATGGTTGCTTCAATTCCAGATGACCCAAGCATCATGGTCTTTCTCAACTTCAGTATCTCAACAACACCCTCCCCCATGCCTCTAACCCCCACCTCTTTGTCCCCTCCCACATTTACTGTCTCCTCATGGGTCCTCAGTCTCTTGCTTCTCCCTATATATAGGTACTGGCCAAGGCTCTATACATATTCTTTCTCTTCTTTCCCAAATATTTCTCTAAAAGCAGCATCATTCATTCTAGCAGTTACCTTTATCATCGTACTCAGAAGATTTCAGGAACATTTAAAGAGTGTTTGCTCTGGGACAGGTACTTTGCATATATTATCTCATTTAATTTTCAAAATAAACAATGGATATCAGTTCAGTTCAGTTCAGTTGCTCAGTCATGTCCGACTCTTTGTGACCCCATGAATCACAGCACAGGCCCCCCTGTCCATCACCAACTCCTAGAGCTTACTCAAACTCAAGCCCATCTAGCCGGTGATGCCATCCAGCCATCTCATCCTCTGTCATCCCCTTCTCCTCCTGCCCCCAATCCCTCCCAGCATCAGGGTCTTTTCCAATGAGTCAGCTCTTCGCATGAGGTGGCCAAAGTATTGGAGTTTCAACTTCAGCATCAGTCCTTCCAATGAACACCCAGGACTGAACAATGGATATGAACTTAGGCAAATTCCAGGTGATGGCGAAAGACAGGGAAACCTGGTGTGTATTCATAGGGTCATGAAGAGTCGGACACAACTTGGCTACTGAACAACAACAGAAACCTTAATAGCTCCATTTTACATTGAAGGCATTTGAGAGCAAGAAAAAGTAAGTGACTTGCACCAAGTCTTACAGTCAGCAAGGGAAGTGCCTGAATTTGAACCCAGGCAGTCTCCCCCTAACTGCGCCCTCCCTGCCATCAGACCCTGCCTCCCTCCAAGACTGGGCTCAGATGTCCCTTTCTTTAGGAAGCCACTCCTGATTACCCCATGTGATACAATCTCTCCATTTGGGTCACTCAGATGGCATTACTTTTTGCTCAATGTTATGATCATACTTGCTCCCCTCCACCCGCCACATTATGCTATCAATTCTGGGAAAAAGAGGCTGTATTTTTTATTTCCTGTCCTCTCTAATAGCTATAGCCCCACAGGCTACAGGCCACCAGGCTCCTCTGCCCATGGAATTTTCTGGGTAAGAATACTGGATTAAGGTGCCATTCTCTTCTCTAGGGGATGTTTCCAAGCCAGGGACTGAACCCCAGTCTCCTGAATTGCAAACAGATGGGTTTACTGCCTGAGCTCAGGAAAGGCCAGTGTTAGCTTGAAGTGAAAGTGAAGTTGCTCAGTCGTGTCCGATTCTTTGCGACCCCATGGAAGGTAGCCTACCAGGCTCTGCCGTCCACGGGATTTTCCAGGCAAGAATACTGGAGTGGGCTGCCATTTCCTAGGGCAGTGAAAAATAGGCAGCCAATAAGGGACCTGCTCATTTGAGTGGACCTGCTCATTTCCATCGTGGTAAAGAACCTGCCTGCCAATGAAGGAGATATTAGGGACACAGGTATTATCCCAGGGTTGGGACAATCCCCCAGAGGAGGGCATGGCAGCCCACTCCAGTATTCTTGCCTGGAGAATCCTATGGACAGAGAAACCTGGTGGGCTACAGTTAATAGGGTCACAAAGAGATGGACACAGCTGAAGCATCTTAGCACGCGCAGCACGCATGCTCATTTCCATCACTCGATGGAAATGCAGGAAGTTAACAGCCCACAGCGGGTCGCAGAGTCCCAAGTGACCAGGCACTCTGGGGAAGGTAGCTCAGAATCTATTGGTTTCCAGAGCTACAAAAGAAAAAGTAGAACATCAAAAGAAGATGTATTTCCGATAGGTAGAACAAAGGAAGTGCATCACAGATTACCACACTATCTTGATCTTGGCTAGCAAATCTTTTAAGCAAGACTTTAAGCTTTATTTACTTTGACAGTACAGATTGTTATATTTCAAAAGAATTATCCAACACCAGATTGAGAAACCCTTCCCAAGAGGTGCCACCAACTTCAGTTTTCATTAAAGAAATTCGGTGAATATGTTGTTTTTCATCTGTTAAGAAATACCTATGCATTTCCAAATAACATTGCTCTCCATAAAGGTATCTCATTTCTTCTCTGCCAAGCAAAATTACGGTAAATTAAAAATAAACTCATATAAGAGAGAGTAAAGTAGATACCAGTTGAGGCCAATGGACTCTGTTGGAAACCCCTTCTTCATGATAAAGCTATCTTCCAGAACAAGTCCCAGGGGCAAAAAGAAAGAAAGAAAGAGTTACGCAAGCCCAGTCTGTGCACTCAACTGAGGGTTTTATTTCCATAGAGGTAGACAGTCTGTTACATACAGCACAGGTTTGCCTGAAAGCCAATTTAAGCAAAAAGTTCCCATTGATTAGGCCATACATGGGGCTCAGTAATGGCTTTAGGGCCAGGTAAGGGAAATGGGAAATCTCACTGATCCTCACAGGATGGCCTTGATTGTCCTGGGAATTTCTCTTCTTAGGTGTGCCTCTGAGACTTAGCCAGCTTCACAAGTGGCACAGTAGTAAAAAATCTGCCTGCCAGTGCAGGAGATGAAGGAGGCATGGGTTCAATCCCTGGGTTGGGGAGATCCCCTGGAGTAGTAAATGACAGCTCACTGCAGTATTCTTGCCTGGGAAATCCCATGGACAAAGGAGACTTGCAGCTACAGTCCATAGGGTTGCAAAGAGCGGGACGTGACCAAGCAACTGATCGTACACTCACATGTGATTTAGTCATCCTCCAAGTCAGCCGAAGGGGCTCATTTGTGAGCAGGTTGCATCCAGGTTCTGAAGTCACCCACACTGGCACCCTTCACTCACCCTTCTTCATCTATGGTGCCCTTAAAATCAGGGGATCCCAAAATTTGGTCCCATGCTTCCTGCTCTTTTTTATTTTGTGCTTTATTATGTTTGCCTTTAACCATGGCTCACTCAAAGTAACTGAGTCCCCCATCTTATACTTCAGCCAGGCCTTTCTCTTTTTCTTTTTTCTCATTTAAATTAATTAATGTTAACTGGAGGATAATTACTTTACAATATTGTGGTGGTTTTTGCCATACAATGACATGAATCAGCAGGTGGACATGGGTGTATATGTGTCCCCCATCCTGAAACCCCCTCCCACCTCCCTCCCCATCCCATCCCTCAGGGTCATCCCAGTGCACCGGCTTTGAGGGCCCTGTTTTATGCATCAAACTTGAACTGGTCATCTGTTTCACTTATGGTAATATACATGTTTAAATGCTATTCTCTCAAATCATCCCACCCTTGCCTTCTCCCACAGAGTCCAAAAGTCTGTTCTTTATATCTGTGTCTCTTTTGTTGTCTCACACACAGGGTCATCATTGCCATCTTTCTAAATTCCATATATATGGGTTAATATACTGTATTGGTGTTTTTCTTTCTGACTTCATTCTGTAAAATAGGCTCCCATATCATCCACATCATTAGAACTGATTCAACTGCATTCTTTTTAATAGCTGAGTAATATTCCATTGTGTATATGTACCACAGCTTTCTTATCCACTCATCTGCTGATGGGCATCTAGGTTGCTTCCATGTCCTGGTTATTATAAACAGTGCTACGATGAACATTGGGGTTCACGTGTCTCTTTCAGTTCTGGTTTCCTTGGTGTGTATGCCCAGGAGTGGGATTGCTGGGTCATATGGCAGTTCTATTTCCAGTTTTTTAAGGAATCTCCACACTGTTCTCCATAGTGGCTGTACTAGTTTGCATTCCTACCAACAGTGTAAGAGGGTTCCCTTTTCTCCACACCCTCTCCAGCATTTATTGCTTGTAGACTTTTGGATAGCAGCCATCCTGACTGGCGTGTAATGGTATCTCATTGTGGTTTTGATTTGCATTTCTCTGATAATGAGTGATGTTGACCATCTTTTCATGTGTTTGTTAGCCATCTGTATGTCTTCTTTGGAGAAATGTCTGTTTAGTTCTTTGGCCCATTTTTTGATTGGGTCATTTATTTTTCTGAAATTGAGCTGCATGAGCTGTTTGTATATTTTTGAGATTAATTATTTGTCAGTTGCTTCATTTACTATTATTGTCTTCCACTCTGAAGGCTGTCTTTTCAACCTTGCTTATAGTTTCCTTCATTGTGAAAAAGCTTTTAAGTTTAATTATGTCCCATTTATTTATTTTTGCTTTTATTTCTATTACTCTGGATGGTGGGTCATAGAGGATCTTGCTATGATTCATGTCGGAGAGTGTTTTGCCTATGTTCTCCTCTAGGAGTTTCATAGTTTCTGGTCTTACATTTAGATCTTTAATCCATTTTGAGTTTATTTTTGTGTATGGTGTTAGAAAGTGTTCTAGTTTCTTTCTTTTACAGGTGGTTGACCAGTTTTCCCAGCACCACTTGTTAAAGAGACTGTCTTGCATCTCTTACTGCCCCCAAACACTCCACTTAGGCAAGTAGACACCACCCCAACTCAACAGGTTCCATACACACTCATTGTCTATCCCCATGTCTCCTTCTAATCCCCTCTTTCTTCTTATCCACATCCGAGCAACATTCCTCACAGGTACTGTCATGATCTCTTCCTTGACTTTATATCTAACCAGTTATGAAATTTCATCAAATCTATTTCCCGAGGCTCTCAGCCCCTTTTCCTAGAGTCTGGACAAGTAAGGAAGGAAGGAATCCCCTTACATATTCCTATGTTGTGGAAAGAACCAGGAGGTGGATCTTAACTGGGTCGGCAGGTCACCAGGAATGCTGGAGATGGATGCAGTTCAAAGGTCATGCACAGAACAGAATCCAGGAAGGGAGCCAAAGGTTGGCACTGGCCATCATCAGATCTAGGACTGGTGTGGGCACAGAGTGAGGTCACGATCTCAGGAGCAGGGATGGAGTCTGTCTCATTCATCTAGGAATTCCCAACAGATTAGCATGTTGCCGGTTCATAGAAGACACCCAATTAGTGCCCTGTGCTCCCAAATACAAGGCATTTGTTATTTCCTTCACCTTCCATCCCAGACCTTATGTTAAGCAATGCTCTCTCACTTTCATTGTTTTAAACCATCAGGTAGCGCTTGGGGAAGATACTAGACAAAAGCAACATCCAGTAACATTGGTTTGGGTTGTCTAGAGAGGACACTATTGCCAAAACTCGGCTTCTAGTCCCCAGTGTCAAATAGAAATGCAGAGACAGAGTTTGGGGTGAAGTAGAAAAGAACAGTATTATTGCTGTGTCAGGCAGAGGGGCCACAGCGGGCTTCCAAACTGTGTGTCCCACCCTGGAGGGTATAGTGAGGACTCTCACAGTGTTTAAGGGGCAGGGCACGGTCGGCTCATGGGCATTCTTCTGATTGGCTGGTGGTGAGGTACCCAGCAGTCAGCATCATCAACCTTCTGGTTCCAAGCAGTCTGGGGTCTACATGCTGATGAGCAGCCTGCAGCTAACTTCTCCCTCCTGACAGAGGTTTTCAGTATCTGCAAAACAGCTCAAAGGACCTGGCTCAGAATATTATCTATAGTATTGAGGAAAAGCTAAAGGTCCCTGAATTTATTGAACGGCTAAAGTAATATTATTTTGCTTTGCTTGACTATTTTCCTTTCTTTCTCCATTTTCTCCCTTCTCTGATTAAATTTACTCTTTGACTTTAGTTTTTCTACAGATAAAAGGCAGGGGGAGGACACGGGTGGAGGTCTATTCTGAGAAGGCTTTATAGGGTCCTGCTCAATTGCAACACTGGTATAATGGATAAATAAGGAGTCAACCATTTTAATAAGATTTAATAATACTTTGTGGGCTTTTGACTGAACAACACAAGTGTAAAATATCATTACAAAAAGGCTTTTCAAAAATTACTTTAAAACCAAGTAATGTAAATCAAAAATATTCTTCTATCAGGTAGACTTTTTTGATTATCAGAACTAAGTCTCACAAATTCCAAAAATACTTGCAACTACAACAGTGTAGATGAAATAAAAGCATAAGGGTAGAACACTGTGTTGGTGGAATCAAATTGTGCTTATACCATGAGAGTAACAAAGACATTATTTCAAATTAGCATGATTTTTATATAATTTGCTGTTGTTCAGTTGCCCAGTCATGTCCAACTCTTTGTAACCCCATGAATTGCACCATGCCAGGACTCTCTGTCCCACACCATCTCCCAAAGTTTGCCCAAGTTCATGCCCATTGCATTGGTAATGTCATCCTTCCATATCATCCTCTGATGCCCTCTTCTCCTTCTGCCCTCAATCTTTCCAAGCATCAGAGACTTTTCCAATGAGTCAGCTGTTCACATCAGATGACCAAAATCCTGGAGTTTCAGCTTTAGCATCAGTCCTTCCAGTGAGTAGTCAGGGTTTATTTCCCTTAAGATGGACTGGTTGGATCTCCTTACTGTCCAAGGGACTCTCAGGAGTCTTCTCCAGCACCACAGTGCAAAAGCATCAGTTCTTTGGCACCCCACCTTCTTTACAGTCCAACTCTCACAATGACCACTGGGAAAACCGTAGCCTTGACTAGATGGACAGTTGTCAGCAGAGTAATGTCTCTGCTTTCCAACATGCTGTCTAGGTTTATCATAGCTTTCCTGCCAAGAAGCAAATGTAGTCTGATTCCAAGGCTACAGTCACACCGCAGTGATTTTAGAGCCTAAGAAGAAAGCTCTCTTCCACCTTTTCTCCCTCTATTTGCCATGAAGTGATGGGACTGGGTGCCATGATCTTTGTTTGTTTGTTTTGTTTTTAACATTTAGCTCTAAGCCAGCTCTTTCACTCTCTTCCTTCACCCTCATCAAGAGGCTCTTTAGTTCCTCTTTGATTTCTGCCAGTAGAGTGGCACCATCTGCATATCTGAGGTTGTTGATGTTTCTCCCGCCTATCTTGATTCCAGCTTGTAACTCATCCAGCCTGGCATTTCTCTTGATGTGCTCAGCGTATAGATTAAGCAACAGGGTGACAACAGACAGCCCTGTCATACTCCTTTCTCAATTTTGAACCAATCAATTGTTCCATACAGGGTTCTAACTGTTGCTTCTTAACCCACATACAGGTTTCTCAGGAGACAGGTAAGATGGTCTGGTATTCCCATCTCTTTAAGAGCTTTCCACAGTTTATTGTGATCCACACCATCAAAGGCTTTGGCATAATCAATAAAATAGAGGTCCATGTTTTTCTGGAACTCCCTAACTTTCTCTATAATCCAGCAAATGTTGGCTGTTTGATCTCTGGTTCCTCTTCCTTTTCTAAATCCAATTCAGACATCTGGAAGTTCTTGGTTTGCATAATGCTGAAGCCTAGCATGCAAGATTTTAAGCATGACCTTACTAGCATGGGAGATGAGTGCAATTGTCCGATGGTTAGCACATTCTTTAGTACTACCCTTCTTGGGAATTGGGATAAGGATTGACCTTGTCCAGTCCTCTGTCCACTGCTCAGTCTTCCAGATTTGCTGACATATTGAGTGCAACACCTTGATGGCATCATCCTTTAGGGTTTTGAATAGTTCTACTGGAAGTCTGTCTCATCCACTAGCTTTATTAACAGCAGTGCCTCCTAAGGCCCACAAGACTTTGCTCTCAGAATGTCTGGCTCTGGGTGGCTGACCACACCACCATAGCCATCTGGTTCATTTGGGCCTTTTTTATACAATTCTTCCATGTATTCTTTCCAACTCTTCTTGATCTCTTCAGCATCTACTAGGTCTTTACAGTTTATGTCCTTTATTGTGCCCATCTTTAGGCAAAATATTCCCTGAATAGCTCCAATTTTCCTGACGAGATCTCTTGTTTCTCCCCTTCTGCTGTTTTATTCTGCTTTTACACACTGTTCACTGAAGAAGGTCTTCTTGCTCTCTGTGCTTTCCTTTGGAAATCTGCGTTTAGTTTGAGGCACCTTGCACTTTCTCCCTTGCTTTTCACTTCTCTTCTCTCTTTAGCTGTTTGTAAGGGCTTCTCAGATAACCACGTGGCCTTCTTGTTTTCCTTCTTCTTTGGGATGGTTTTGTTTACTGCCTCCTATACAATATTATGGACCTCTATCCATAGTTCTTCAGGCGCACTGAAGAACTAACCCCTTGAAGCTATTCATTACCTCCACTGCATATTCATAGGAATTTGATTTAAGTTGTACCTGGCTGGCCTAGTGGTTTTCCCTGCTTTCTTTAGTTTAAGCATGAATTTTGCTATGAGAAGCTGATGCTCTGAGCCAAAGTTAGCTCCAGCTCTTGTTTTTGCTGACTGTATACGCGTCTCCATTTCAGCTACAAAGAATGTAATCAATATGGTCTCAGTATTGACCATTTTGTGATGTCCACGTGTAAAGTCATCTCTTGCATTGTTGAAGAAGGTTATTTGCTATGACTGGTGCTTTCTCTTCGCAGAATTCTGTTAGCCTTTGCCCTACTTCATTTTGTCCTCCAAGGCCAAACTTGCTTGTTACTGCAGCTATCTCTTGACTTCCTACTTTCGTATTCCAATCCCCAATGATGAATAGAACCTCTTTTTTGGTGTTAGTTCTAGGAGTTCTTCTAGGTCTTCAAAGAACTGATCAACTTCAGCTTCTTCAGCATTTGTGGTAGGGGCATAGACTTGTATTACTGTGATGTTGAAATGAAAAGAGATCATTCTGTAATTTTTGAGGCTGCACCCAAGTACTGCATTTCTGACTTTTGTTGATTATGAAGGCTATTCCATTTCTGCTATGGGGCTCTTGCCCACAGTAGTAGACATAATGTTCATCTGAATTAAATTCGCCCATTCCTGTCCATTTTAGTTTACTGATTCCTAAAGATGTCTATGTTTATTCTTACCGTCCCCTGCTTAACCACATTCAATTTTCCTTGATTCATGGACTTAAAATTCCATGTTCCTATGCAACACTGTTCTTTGCAGCATCAGATTTTACTTTTATCACCAGACACATCCACAACTGAGCATCATTTCTGCTTTGACCCAGCCACTTCATCCTTTCTGGAGCTATTAGTAGTTCTCCTCCATTCTTCCCCAGTACCATATTGGACACATTCAGACCTGAAGGACTCATCTTTTGGTGTCATATCTTTTTGTCCTTTTATACAATTTATGAGGTTCTCACGGCAAGTATACTGGGATGGTCTGCCATTTCCCCCTCTACTGGATCACGTTTCGTCAGAAATCTCTGCTATGACCCAGCCATCTTGGGTGGCCATACACGGCACGGTCCTGCATGATATTTTATATAATGTGTCAATCTAAATATATATAATAGGCTAAATTAGTAAGTTAAGTATGAGTAGGCACTTTACAGTTTCCTGTAAATCACTAAAAGTGATCAAAACACTGGTTACGGATCATCTCATTCAGAAATGGAGAATCTGAGGAATGCATTATCTATGTTGAATTAAAAAATGGATGAATGCATAAATATTTATTAATTACTAACATTAGGAATAATTTATTCACTAATGCTTTGAGCAAGCATTAAGCTACTATGTGCAAATTAGTTAACCAGAAATAAGAATGGTTTGATTTAAATATAGGTCAGAAATGGTATGGACCTAACAGAAGCAGAAGATATTAAGAAAAGGTGGCAAGAACAAGTAGAAGAACTATACAAAAAATGATCTCAATGACCCAGATAACAGCAATGGTGTGATCACTCACCTAGAACTAGACAAACTGGAGTGCAAAGTCAAGTGGGCCTTAGGAAGCATCACTACAAACAAAACTAGTGGAGGTGATGGAATTCCAGCTGAGCTATTTCAAATCCTAAAGATGATGCTGTGAAAGTGCTGCACTCAATACACCAGCAAATTTGGAAAACTCAGCAGTGGCCACAGGACTGGAAAAGGTCAGTTTTCTTTCCAATCCCAAAGAAAGGCAAATACCAAAGAATGTTCAAACTACTGCACAATTACACTCACCTCACATGCTATAAAAGCAATGCTCAAAATTCTCCAAGCTAGGCTTCAACAGTATGTGAACTAAGAACTTACAGATGTTCAAGCTGGACTCAGAAGAGGCAGAGGAACCAGAGATCAAATTGCCAACATCTGTTGGATCATAGAAAAAGCAAAAGAGTTCCAGAAAAACATCTACTTCTGCTTTATTGACTACACCAAAGCCTTTGGCTGTGTGGATCACAACAAACCATGGAAAATTCTTAAAGAGTTAGGACTACCAGAGCACTTTACCTGTCTCTTGAGAAATCTGCATGCAGGTCAAGAAGCAACAGTTAGAATGGGACATGGAACAACGGACTGGTTCCAAACTGGGAAAGGAGTAGATCAAGGCTATATATCGTCACCCTGTTTATTTAACTTCTATGCAGAGTACATCATGAGAAATGCCAAGTAGAATGAAGCACAAGATAGAATCAAGATTGCTGGGAGAAATATCAATAACCTCAGATATGCAGATGACACCACCCTTATGGCAGAAAGCAAAGAGGAACTGAAGAGCCTCTTGATGAAAGTGAAAGAGGAGAGTGAAAAAGCTTAAAACTCAGCATTCAAAAAATGACTATCATGGCATCTGGTCCCATCACTTCATAGCAAATAAATGGAGAAACAATGGAAACAGTGAGAGACTTTATTTTCTTTGGCTCCAAAATCACTGCAGATGGTGACTGAAACCATGAAGTTAAAAGACACTTACTCCTTGGAAGAAAAGCTATGACCCACCTAGACAGCCTATTAAAAAGCAGAAACATTGCTTTGCCAACAAAGGTCCATCTAGTCAAACCATGGTTCTTCCAATAGTCATGTATGAATGTGAGAGTTGGACCATAAAGAAAGCTGAGCACCAAGAATTGATGCTTTTGAACTGTGGTGTTGGAGAAGACTCTTGAGAGTCCCTTGGACTGCAAGGAGATCCAACCAGTCCATCCTAAAGGAAATCAGTCCTGGGTGTTCATTGGAAGGACTGATGCTGAAGCTGTAACTCCAATACTTTGGCCACCTCATGCAAAGAGATGACTCATTGGAAAAGACCCTGATGCTGGGAGGGATTGGGGGCAGGAGGAGAAGGGGACAACAAAGGATCAGATGGTTGGATTTCATCACTGACTCATTGGACATGAGTTAGAGCAAGCCCCAGGAGTTGGTGATGGACAGGGAAGCCTGTTGTGCTGCAGTCCATGGGGTTGCAAAGAGTCGGATGTGACTGAGCGACTGAACTGAACTGAACTGGACTGATATTTGAAAGTCTCCTTGCCACTGACATTTGCTGCTTGTTGTTTAGTCACTAAGTCATGTCTGACTCTTTTGTTACCCCGTGGACGTAGCCCGCAAGTTTGCTCTGTCCATGGGACTTCCCAGGCAAGAATACTGGAGTGGGTTGCCATTTCCTTCTCTAGGGTATCTTCCCAATCCAGGATCAATTTTCTGGTAGAGTCTTTAGGGTTTTCTATGTAGAGGATCATGTCATCTGCAAACAGCGAGAGTTTCACTTCTTCTTTTCCTATCTGGATTCCTTTTACTTCTTTTTCTGCTCTGATTGCTGTGGCCAAAACTTCCAACACTATGTTGAATAGTAGTGGTGAGAGTGGGCACCCTTGTCTTGTTCCTGATTTCAGGGGAAATGCTTTCAATTTTTCACCATTGAGGGTGATGCTTGCTGTGGGTTTGTCATATATAGCTTTTATTATGTTGAGGTATGTTCCTTCTATTCCTGCTTTCTGGAGAGTTTTAATCATAAATGAGTGTTGAATTTTGTCAAAGGCTTTCTCTGCATCTATTGAGATAATCATATGGTTTTTATCTTTCAATTTGTTAATGTGGTGTATTACATTGATTGATTTGCGGATATTAAAGAATCTTTGCATTCCTGGGATAAAGCCCACTTGGTCATGATGTATGATTTTTTTAATATGTTGTTGGATTCTGTTTGCTAGAATTTTGTTAAGGATTTTTGCATCTATGTTCATCAGTGATATTGGCCTGTAGTTTTCTTTTTTTGTGGCATCTTTGTCTGGTTTTGGAATTAGGGTGATGGTGGCCTCATAGAATGAGTTTGGAAGTTTACCTTCTTCTGCAATTTTCTGGAAGAGTTTGAGTAAGATAAGTGTTAGCTCTTCTCTAAATTTTTGGTAGAATTCAGCTGTGAAGCCATCTGGTCCTGGGCTTTTGTTTGCTGGAAGATTTCTGATTACAGTTTTGATTTCCTTGCTTGTGATGTGTCTGTTAAGATCTTCTATTTCTTCCTGGTTCAGTTTGGGAAAGTTATACTTTTCTAAGAATTTGTCCATTTCTTCCAAGTTGTCCATTTTATTGGCATAGAGCTGCTGGTAGTAGTCTCTTATGATCCTTTGTATTTCAGTGTTGTCTGTTGTGATCTCTCCATTTTCATTTCTAATTTTGTTAATTTGGTTCTTCTCCCTTTGTTTTTAACGAGTCTTGCTAACGGTTTGTCAATTTTGTTTATTTTTTCAAAAAACAACTTTTAGCTTTGTTGATTTTTGTTATGGTTTCTTTAGTTTCTTTTGCATTTATTTTTGCCCTAATTTTTAAGATTTCTTTCCTTCTACTAACCCCGGGGTTCTTCATTTCTTCCTTCTTTAGTTGCTTTAGGTGTAGAGTTAGGTTATTTATTTGACTTTTTTCTTGTTTCTTGAGGTAAGCCTGTAATGCAACTCCTGCAGCTCAATTCCAGAAAAATAAATGACCCAATCAAAAAATGGGCCAAAGAACTAAACAGACATTTCTCCAAAGAAGACATACAGATGGCTAACAAACACATGAAAAGATGCTCAACATCACTCATTATCAGAGAAATGCAAATCAAAACCACAATGAGGTACCATTACACGCCAGTCAGGATGGCTGCTATCCAAAGTCTACAAGCAATAAATGCTGGAGAGGGTGTGGAGAAAAGGGAACCCTCTTACACTGTTGGTGGGAATGCAAACTAGTACAGCCGCTATGGAGAACAGTGTGGAGATTCCTTAAAAAACTGGAAATAGAACTGCCATATGACCCAGCAATCCCACTCCTGGGCATACACACCGAGGAAACCAGACCTGAAAGAGACACGTGCACCCCAATGTTCATCGCAGCACTGTTTATAATAGCCAGGACATGGAAGCAACCTAGATGCCATCAGCAGACGAATGGATAAGGAAGCTGTGGTACATATACACCATGGAATATTACTCAGCCATTAAAAAGAGTTCATTTGAATCAGTTCTAATGAGATGGATGAAACTGGAGCCCATTATACAGAGTGAAGTAAGCCAGAAAGATAAAGACCAATATAGCATACTAACGCATATATGGAATTTTAGAAAGATGGTAACGATAACCCTATATGCAAAACAGAAAAAGAGACACAGATGTACAGAACAGACTTTTGGACTCTGTGGGAGAAGGCGAGGGTGGGATGTTTCGAGAGAACAGCATCAAAACATGTATATTATTCAAAGGTGAAACAGATCACCAGCCCAGGTTGGATGCATGAAGACAAGTGCTCGGGCTGGTGCACTGGAAGACCCAGAGGGATGGGGGGGGAGGGGGGGGGGAGTGGGGATAGGGATGGGGAATACATGTAAATCCATGGCTGATTCATGTCAATGTATAACAAAAACCACTACAATATTGTAAAGTAATTAGCCTCCAACTAACAAAAATAAATGGAAAAATAGATAAATAAAAAAAAATATTGACAACACCAAAAAAGAAAAAAGAAAGATTACTCCAATCCAGAATCAAACCTGCCGCTCCTGCTTTTCAGGTAGCTTTTTTTACTGCTGACCCTCTAGAGAAATATTTTCATTAACTTTTTACTAAGAAAAATTTCAAGCATGCAGAAAAGTGGAAAAATTATCTAACAATCCCCAGTATAGCCTCTAATGCATCTAGATTCAACATTCTCCCAAAATTGCTTTATGTATGTGTTTAATTTTTGATGAACCATTTGAAAGAGAACAGTTATAACTCTTCACCCTCCTTAAGCCTTCAGCATGCTTTAACAAAGATTAAAACATCCTCTCACACAACTATATAACTACCATCACTCCTAACAAAAATAACAAATCCTCAAAAATATACACTTCCTGTCCACATTTGTTTAAAAATATGTCCTCTTACCATTTTTTTTTTTACAATAAAAGAGGATCTAGTGGAAAAACATACAGTACACTTCAGTCTCTCTCTTTTTTTTTTTTTAAATGTTGATTTATTTATTTAATTTATTTGTTTGCCCTGGGTGTTAGTTGTGGCATGTGGGATCTAGTTTCCTGGTCAGGGATCGAACTCGGGCCCCTCCGTTGGGAGCGTGGAGTCTTAGCCACTGGACCACCAGGGAAGCCCCACTTCAGTCTCTTAAGTCCCCTCTCCCACCCTTCATTATTTTCTCCGCAGCTTGACTGAGGTGTAGTTAATAAATAATAATTGTATGTATTTGAGGTATACAAGTTATTATTGTATACATTATTGTGTACATTATAATGTATACATTGTAAACATATGTATACATTATTAAATTATCACCACAGTGAAGCTAATTAACATACCTATCATCTCACCTAGCTATGCGTGTGAGTGTATGTGTGTGTGAGATGAGGACACTTTAGATCTACTGTCTTAGCAAATTCAAGTATGCTATACAATATTAGTACCTATAGGTACCATGCTGTACAGCAGGCCCCAGAATTTCTTCATCCTATCACTGAAGACGTGTACCTTTGGACCAGCATCTCACCATTTATCCCACCCATGGTCTGGAAGTCACCAGTTTACTCTCTATTTCTGTGAGCTCAATTTTTTTTGATTCCACATGTAAGTGAGATCATGCAGCATGTGTCTTCCTGAGTCTGGCTTATTTCACTCAGTATAATGTAATCTAGGTTCATCCACATTGTCACAAATGACAGAATTTTCTTGTGTGTGTGGCTGAATGATATTTACCATGTGTGTATGCACAGCCACATTTTCCTCATTCATTCATCCTTTGATCAACAGATTGTTTCTACGTCTTGGCTATTGTGAATAATGTTCCAATAAACATGGAAATACAAATATCTCTTCAACATACCGATTTCACTTCCTAGGAATATACACCCGGAAGTGGGATAGCTGGATCATATAGGAGTTCTTTTAATTTTTGGAGGAACCCCCACACTGTTTTCCATATTGATTGTACCAATTTACATTCCCACCAGCAGTGTACAACGTTCCCTTTTCTCCACATCCTTATCAACACTTGTTACCTCTCTCTCTCTCTTTTATTTTGTAATAACAGCCATGTCTGCACATGCCAGGTGATATCTCTTTGTGACTTTGATTTGCATTCCCAGATGATTAATGATGTTGAACACATCTTCATGGAACTGTTAGCTATTTGGATGTCTTCTTTATTTATTCAGGCCCTCTTCCCATTTTTGATTGAATTGTTTGAGTTGAATGAGTTCCTTATTATTATTAACCCCTTATCAGGTGTGATCTGCAAATATTTATTTATCTTATGTGGTTTGCAAATATTTTCTCTCATTCTGTAGGTTGACTTTTCATTTTGTTGATCATTTCTTTTGCTGAACAAAAATTTTTGGTTTCATGTAGTCCCACTTGTTTATGTTTTGCTTTTAAAAACCAAGTCATGGGACTTCCCTGGTGGTCCAGTGGATAAGAATCTGCCTTGCAATGCAGGGCATGCAGGTTTGATCCCTGTTCTGGGAACTAAGATCCCACATGCTGTGGAGCAACTACGCTTGAGCTCCACAAGTGCACCACAGTGAAAGATCCTGCAAATAAACAAATAAAAATTGAAAAACAAAACAAAACACAAGTCAGTTGTCACATAGAAAGTCCCATATTGTGGATTATCTGATTATCTCATCATGAAGTTATTTACCTGATATTTCTTGTAAAATGGAATTTAGATATTAGAGTTTCACTAAATTCAGCTTAAATATGTCATCAGTATATTGAATATTACATCATGATAAGAGTATAGAATGGTGAGTTGCCCTAACATCTCTGATGTAATTTGATTACCTGATTAAGACTGTAATCCCAGGTTTGTGATTAAGGAGTAATTTACAGGGTGGTACTTTGGTATCTTGCAAAAACCCTATTCCTCACTAATTTTTCACTTAATGGATTTAGAATCTGTTCATAATTTTTGCCTGAATCAATTATTTCTTAAGAGTTGTGGAATAAAATGTACATTGCTGATTACCTTCTTCGGTGATCGACTTCCAATTTTCTCCAAGTATTTTCATAATCTTAAATGTGCTCTTTGACATGTAAAAGATTGAAAGTTCAAAATTTTCAGTATCATGGTTCATTGTAATGGAAGAGTGCTAATTTTCCATTTCCATTTGTCTTTTCAGCAAAATGGAAATTCAAATTTTTGCAAGCCATTTGTGGAATCCTTTGAGGAAGCACCTCTTCATGTTATGGTTTTCACTTACTTGGGATATGGAATTGGAACGCTGTTTGGCTATCTCAGGGACTTTCTGAGGAACTCGGGAATAGAAAAATGCAATGCAGCCGTGGAGAGAGAAGAACAAAAGGTACGCATGAGCAGCTCCATGAGTCTTTGTCAATGCCAATTCTTCTCTGAAGTGTTCTCACAAGTGGTAATGCATGTACAGATCCTGAGAAGAGTGATATGCTCAGCAACAACTCAAGGCAAATTCTATTCCCCTGCACCCCGTAAAACCCCCCAAAGTTACCCATGTATTCATGGACTTGTTTTCTTTACAATATTTATTGAGCAATTACTAGTTGCCAGGCTAAACTAAAGGTTTCCATATACATTGCCATAAATATAATTTTTAAAACAATCCCATGAGATAGATATCAAAATAGCATATTAGAGGTGAAAAGTCAAAATAGGAAAGTGAGAGTATGAATGGGACTGTATTCTGGTCTTCTGGTTGTAAGCTGAGTATTATTTATATTCTGTCCTGGAATAGGAAAGTGTGCTTGAGTGACAGGTGAGACTTTTATTTCACCTAGGTCAGAGTTTCTCAACTTTGGCACTATTGACATCTCAAACTGGATTACTCTTTGATGTGGGATGCATTGCAGGATTTTTAACAGCATCCCTGACCTTGACCCACAAGATGCAATTAGAACTCTCCCACGTACTTGTGACAATCAAAAATGTCTCCAGACATTGCCAAATGCCTTACAAAGTGGAATATCACCCTCACTGTAGACCCACTGATCTGGATATTTTCAATAGTGAATGTATAAATGTCTACATCATCTCCTTTTCACATAGAGCTAACAGGGCAACTTGGAAAATATACAGGCATCTGTGAAGAGCCTGTGTCCTTTTACCATGTTTTCCAAAATTGGTTCAAATGATATACGATGCCATGAATCTCTTTTTCCTAAAACTTGCTTTAAAATATACAATTGTGGCTGCAGATTATTCCACATGATGGAGCCTTGAACACATCTAAGTAAAGCATCAATGACACATGTAATAGGAGAATCTCAAATCCTATAACTTACTGACCAGTACCCATAGCAAGCTAAACTCTTATTATAGCAACGTAACCATGAACAGGTCATGTAGAACACTTATTTTGAAATTACCAAATTGTAATTAAGTTAAGCATATCTTCAGGGGAAAATCAGGCCCAGTTTGACTGTTGAACTCTCTCTTACCTTTAGCAAGTATTAAGTCATATGTTCTATACCAAGAGCATGCGTACTATGTCACTTCAGTCACGTCAGACTCTGCAACTCCATGGACTGTTGCTGGCCAATCCCCTCTGTCCATGGGGCTCTTCAGGCAAGAATACTTGAGTGGGTTACCATGTCTTCCTCCAGGGGATCTTCCTGACCCAGGAATCGAACCCACATCTCATGTCTCCTGCATTGGCAGGCGAATTCTTTACCACTAATGCCAACTAGGAAGCCCCTATACCAAGTAATGGGGACTAATGGAGAAGAAAATATAGGTCCTTCCAGCAGAAAATTTGAAGTCTGGTATGGAAAAAAAGACTCATGAGCAAAGCAAATGATAAAAAGTGATGAGGAGGAGGAAGTTGATATGGGAAACAGGGATCTATGCCCTGTGATTCTCTTAGGAAGTTAGGAAGGCGTTATGCTGGGACTTAATGGTGAGCAGGTCTTTGCCTATTGGGCAAGGTACAAAGGAAGACACTCTAAGAGGGCTGCTTGTGTCAAGCAAGTCAGATTCATTTGGAGTGTGTATTTTGTGCCAGGCACTATACAACAGTCTGGAAATAGAGAAATAACTAAGGCAGATAATGGTTTTGGAGAGCTAACCACAAAAGAAGCAATTGCAGAGGAATTTGATAAGAGGTATCATAGAGGTAAGTAGATGACATCAAGGAGGCAAAGAATAGGAACATTTAACCTGGACTTGGTGTTCAGTGAAGCCTGCTGGGGGGAAGAGAAACTTAAATTGACATCTAAAGACGGAAAAGTAAGTAATAAGGCAATGCATGCGGCAAGATGAGCTGGAAGGAGTCTTCAGGGAAAGGAAATGTGTGAAGTGGCCCAGAGATAAGAGAAAGCATTGAACGTTTAAGAAACTGAGGAATTCGAATGATCAGAATGTTGTGAGAGTGGGATTACGTGGGGAGAAAGACTGCTTGAGAGGCAAGCAGAGACCTTATTATAAGGGGTTTTTATAAGCCATAGACATTTGTTATAAGAACAATGGGAAGGCATTGAAGGATTTCAGGCAGAGGAATGCAGATTTGCAGATTAGAAAGATCATGTTTACTGCAATGTAAAAAGTGGATTGCAGGAGGGACAACACAGGGACCCAAAAAAAAAAAAAAAATCCAATAAAGAGGCTAAGGCAGAAGTCCAAGTTGACAAAAATTCTAGATGATACCTTGGGTTGGGCCCAGGTTAGTGGTAGGTGATGAGAGACAGACCAAGAGATGCTTAAGGGTTGGAATTAGGACTACCCCACCAGAGAAAAGAATGAAATCATTCCCATTTGCAGTAGCATGGATGGACCTAAAATCTATCATAGTAAGTGAAGTAAGTTGGACAGACAAATATCATAATATAACTTATATGTAGAATCTAAACAAATGATACAAATGAAGTTATTTACAAACAGAAATAGACTCACAGACATAAAAGACAAATTTATGGTTACCAAAGGGGAAATGGAGAGTGGAGGGATAACAGAGGAGTTTGGGATTATCAGATATACACTACTGTATATAAATTAGATAAATGACAAGGACCTACTCCATAGCATGGGGAAGTATTAATATAGTCAACATCTTGTAATAATGTAAATGGAAAAAATCTGAAAAAGAATATTTATCTAATTAGATAGATAGATCTATATCTATTCTGTATAACTGGATCACTTTGCTTAAACCTGAAACTAACACAACATTGTAAATCAACTATACTTCAATTTAAAAAAAAAGAGGTAGAGTTAGGGATGATTGATTTGACTTGAGGAATTACAGAGATGTACAAATCAAAGCCCACACTTGGGCTACAACTTGGGCAACTGGATACAAAGAAGGCAGTATCACATTGAGATGGGGAATAGAGAAGGAAGATGGAGTTGGAGGGGAACGTGATCAATTCACTTTGAAACAAGCTGAGTTGAAAGAATCGACAGCCAGATATAGAGGTCTAGACTTCCAGAGAAAAGTCTGAGATGGATGCTGTAGCATCTTCAGTACACTGGAGCATATTAAATTAATCAAAACCATAGGAGTGGATGTGACCTCCCAGGGAAGGTCTATGGAAGAGAAAAAGAAAAAGGGTGCGAAGAGGACAGAGAACTTTAGAGAATGTTATAAATGGCAGAGATGGAATTCTGACTCAAGACTAGAAGCAATGTGACAATAAAAATCCTTATAATAATCTAGGAAGGAGATAATATGTGCTTGAGTTGGGGAAGAGGCAGATGGAATGAAGAAAAGGAAGTTGGTTATAAAGATATTTAGGAGGTATAATCAACAAGTCTTGGTTGCTGAGTATATGGAAAATAAGACAGAGGAAGAAACCAGGATAATCTCAAATTTCTTCTTTGGTCAGATACAGGAATGGCAGCGGCACACCCATCACTTGAGGACTGAGTTAGTAATACTAAGTGAAAAGATTTTAAAAAAAAAAGCAAAATCTCCCTCCAAAAGAGCACTAAAAAAATCTCAGACCCAGAGCACTTGCTATCTCAACAGACTTGATTAATAATCAAGACACTAACAAGGAAAAAAGACAACCCAGACAGATACAAGGTTTCAATATTTTGCTTCAATTCTTCTTTTAACCCTTTAAAGGCAACTTTAGAGTTGAATTGCAGTGTATTAAAGATCTCCAGCTATAGTACTTTCTCAGTGATGTCATGGCCCAACTTTGCTAAATCCAGAATAGGATGTCAGAAAATATAATCAAAGGCATATCAAGCATTGTCAGGGATTTTAAAAACTTCAAGAACAGCTGTGTGTCTCAGTCCCTGTGGCCCCTCCTGGTATAAGACTTATCAGTTGCAATACCATGCTTCCGTTAGACCCAGGTAGTCCCAGAGCCCTACAAGTAAAGCCCAGATATTTCTGGCTCATCCCCAGAGATTTTTACTCCCACATATAACAAAAACGTTTCAGCAAACTGTAACTAGAAAATTTGGACATAAATCTCCAAATGTTTGCATGACTTAAAGCTTGCTCTTTCTTATCCATACTTGGCAGTTCTAAAACAACAGCAGGATTGGTGCAGCGTGACTTTCTCCGGAGTGTTTTGAAGGATGGGGTTGAGGAAGGTCACTGGGTGTGAGGCATGGTTTTGTCCAAAGCAAACAGACAGCCCAGTGCTGGGCTTCCTGTTTGGGTCTGGGTGGGTCCAAAATGAGAGAGTTTCCCTGGGAACCCAACATATTAGCCAGCAGCTTGTGGGGTGGGAACGGTTCAGTCCCTTCATTCTCTTCTCAGTTAACAACCAACATGATCTTTTTAAACCCAAGTCGGTTCACATGAGCATCTCTGGCCGAAAGCCTTTAACGCTTTCGTTTCTCGCTCAGAGTAAGAGCCAGAAGTCCTCGAGGTGCTACAGAACCGCCCCCTCGATGAGCCCTGCCCCTGTTCCACAAGCTTCTTCCTCTTCCTCAAACACAGCCCCTCACATCTACCGCAAGGATTTCTCCTTTGCCTTTGCCTCTGCTCAGAATGATCCCTCTTCCTTCAGGTATCAGCACAGCTCACCCCCTCACTTTCTTCATTAAATCCATCTGGAAATCACCAGCTTTAAAGGCTGCCTTTAAGGCAGCAGGGGTCACCAGCAGTAGTATCCTCGGACTCCCCAACCAAGCTTGGTTCCAAATACCTCCTGGCTGCTTCTCAAAATCAAATGCACCCTCACAAGAAAGGCATATTTTCCACTATTGCATCTAGATTTGGGGAAAAAACTTCAAAATCAAAGTTTGAGAAATAGTTTGTAAAATAAGACCATTAGTAAAATCAGATTATAACCACCCATGGTGAGTTTTCAGGTCAACATTTATTTTGTTGTTGTTTAGTGTGTTGTTGTTGTTTAGTCTCTAGGTCGTGTCTGACTCTTTTGCAAACCCCCATGGACTGTAGCCTGTCAGGCTCCTCTGTCCATAGGATTTCCCAAGCAAGGATACTAGAGTGGGTTGCCATTTCCTCCTCCAGGGGATCTTCCCAAACCAGGGGTCAAACCTGCATCTCCCGCACTGGAGGTGGGTTCTTTACCACTGAGCCACCTGGGAAGCCCCAGCGTTTGTTTGGATATACACAAATATCCAAATATCCAAACACCCACAGGCATGCAATTTCTGATGTGCCATTAAAATGTTGGTCAATTCATTTTGTTTTATTTCTTTCACGATATAGACCTTTCTGCTTCCCTTAGCAAGAAGGAATCCGCAGTGGTAGGTTTTTTAACAAGAGTAGTAGCAAGGATGATGGATCTTGGTAAGGTAGAGCTTTGCTAACATCTATCAACTAGTACTAAGCCAACGTGTGGAATGAGTGGGTTATGACTAGCCTCTTCCTGTGTCTTTTTTCCCTTTCCTTTTTATTATGGAAATAGCCAGCAAAAGCTATGTTCATCCTCCCTTTCTTTTTCGTGCACTTAGTTACACACATGCTCATTTGTACTCATCCTTTCCCTTCCTTAAGGTATGTTCATAATATACATTTGTGTGTGACTGTCTTTTTTATTTTTTCAAGAAATTGTACA